>NC_056429.1:79232053-79257053 GCF_018296145.1 Oncorhynchus tshawytscha | reverse complement strand
TCTCTCTCTCTCCCTCTCTC
Organism: Oncorhynchus tshawytscha; assembly: GCF_018296145.1. Taxonomy (NCBI): domain Eukaryota; kingdom Metazoa; phylum Chordata; class Actinopteri; order Salmoniformes; family Salmonidae; genus Oncorhynchus; species Oncorhynchus tshawytscha. The sequence goes on along the minus strand of NC_056429.1, from coordinate 79,257,033 downwards.
TGTCTCCCTCTCTCTCACTCTGTCTCTCTCTGTCTCACTCTCTCTCTCTGTCTCCCTCTCTCTCTCTGTCTCTCTCCCTCTCTCTGTCTCCCTCTCTCTCACTCTGTCTCTCTCTGTCTCACTCTCTCTCTCTGTCTCCCTCTCTCTCTCTGTCTCTCTCTCTCTCTCTCTCTCCCTCTCTCTGTCTCCCTCTCTCTCACTCTGTCTCTCTCTGTCTCACTCTCTCTCTGTCTCTCTCTCTCTCTCCCTCTCTCTGTCTCCCTCTCTCTCACTCTGTCTCTCTCTGTCTCACTCTCTCTCTCTGTCTCCCTGTCTCTCTCTCTCTCTCTCTCCCTCTCTCTGTCTCCCTCTCTCTCACTCTGTCTCTCTCTGTCTCACTCTCTCTCTCTGTCTCCCTCTCTCTCTCTGTCTCTCTCCCTCTCTCTGTCTCCCTCTCTCTCCCTCTGGTCTCTCTCTGTCTCACTCTCTCAAATCAAATCAAATCAAATGTATTTATATAGCCCTTCGTACATCAGCTGATATCTCAAAGTGCTGTACAGAAACCCAGCCTAAAACCCCAAACAGCAAGCAATGCAGGTGTAGAAGCACGGTGGCTAGGAAAAACTCCCTAGAAAGGCCAAAACCTAGGAAGAAACCTAGAGAGGAACCAGGCTATGTGGGGTGGCCAGTCCTCTTCTGGCTGTGCCGGGTGGAGATTATTACAGAACATGACCAAGATGTTCAAATGTTCATAAATGACCAGCATGGTCGAATAATAATAAGGCAGAACAGTTGAAACTGGAGCAGCAGCACGGTCAGGTGGACTGGGGACAGCAAGGAGTCATCATGTCAGGTAGTCCTGGGGCATGGTCCTAGGGCTCAGGGCCTCCGAGAGAGAGAAAGAAATAGAGAATTAGAGAGAGCATATGTGGGGTGGCCATTCCTCTTCTGGCTGTGCCGGGTGGAGATTATAACAGAACATGGCCAAGATGTTCAAATGTTCATAAATGACCAGCATGGTCGAATAATAATGAGGCAGAACAGTTGAAACTGGAGCAGCAGCACGGCCAGGTGGACTGGGGACAGCAAGGAGTCATCATGTCAGGTAGTCCTGGGGCATGGTCCTAGGGCTCAGGTCCTCCGAGAGAGAGAGAGAAAGAAAGAGAGAAGGAGATAATTAGAGAACGCACACTTAGATTCACACAGGACACCAAATAGGACAGGAGAAGTACTCCAGATATAACAAACTGACCCTAGCCCCCCGACACATAAACTACTGCAGCATAAATACTGGAGGCTGAGACTCTCTCTCTCTGTCTCTCTCTCGCTCTCTCTCCCACCTCTCTCCCCCTCTTTCTCTCTCATTCCTTCTCTCTCCCCCCTCTCTCTACTCCCGAATGCTCCCCTTCTCTCTCTCTCTCTCTCTCTCTCTCTCTCTCTCTCCCTGTCTCTCTGTGTCTGTCTCTGTCTGTCTCCCTATGTGTTCCAGGACAGAGTGTATTATTTTTCTACTCTTTCTTTCCCTCCGGTGGGTCTGTTCCTAGTTCTCCATCTCTCTTTCTCTGTCTCTGTCATTGACAGTTCTGTGCCTTACCTACAGCTCTCGTACTTCACCTCCAGTCTATCCATTTCTATTTCCTTCTCTTTTTGTGCCAGTACCATGTGTAAAGTGTATCACCTCATCCACTGTTTTTATTCAGTATATCCCTTTCTCTATCTCTTTCCCACTCTCTTTCTGTCTGTGCCAACTCATTGTGTCTTGCCTCCACCACCCTACAGTCACAAACACTGCTACAGTCACACCACACATAAAGGTCTATTATAACAGACATGAAAGTAATATAAAATATAAATACAGTCATTATAATTCTTTCTTCCTTCCTTCCCTCCTTCCCTCCCTTTCTGTAGTGGCAGGTTTTCCCTACCCTAGTACAGGAGCGACGGTAGCCTATCGCGGAGCTCATTTCAGAGGAAGGGGGCGAGCCGTCTACAACACATTCCGCGCCGCGCCCCCACCCCCACCCATTCCTGCCTATGGAGCGTGAGTACACACAAATGTACACACACTCAGTGACAGGTGAACAGGGCGTGGAAAACAAAAAGCCGTTTTCTAATAGAGTGGAAAATTGCTCTTTGATTCCAGAATGGCCAAATTTGTCTATCTTTTTTTATGTGTCATTCTGTGAATGGGACTGCTATGACCTGCACAGTCCACTGGAGAGGCATTAGTTCCCCGCCTGATGATTGGTGTGTGTGTGTGTGTGTGCTTGCGCAGACTCTCCAATAGGGCTAGGGGACTGGACCATGGGCTTACATCCCAAATGGCAGCCTACTCCCTATATAGGGCTCATATGGCTGAAAAGTAGTGCACTATATAGGGAATAGGGTGCCATTTGAGACACTGCCATAGTGTGCTACAGCTTACTGTCTGTCTCTCTGTTCCATCTCCAGTGTTGTTTACCAGGACGGCTTCTATGGTGCAGAAATATACGTAAGTGATTCTACTTATTTCCACTCTTTCCCTCCTTCTGTTTCTGTCTTTCTCCTCATCTCCTTCTTGTTGTGTTGATAGGGCCCTTTCCTTATCTGCCAAGCCGCCTGACTCGTGAATTTAAACCCTTCTGGGCATCGAGTGGTGTAAAGTACTTAAGTAAAATTACTTTAAAGTACTACTTAAGTAGTTTTTTGGGGTATCTGTACTTTACTTTAGTTTTATATTTTGGACAACTTTTACTTCACTACATTCCTAAAGAAAAGAATGTAGCTTTTACTCCATACATTTTCCCTGACACCCACAAGTACTTGTTACATTTTGAATGCTTAGCAGGACAAGAAAATGGTCCAAATCCCACACTTATTAGGAGAACATCCCTGGTCATCCCTTCTGCCTCTGATCTGGTAGACTCACTAAACACAAATGCTTCGTTTGTAAATGATGTCTGATTCTTTGGAGAAGTGTTTGTGTGTATTTGTCTGTGTGTCTGTGTGTGTGTGTGTGTGTGTGTGTGTTGTGTGTGTGTGTGTGTGTGTGTGTGTGTGTGTGTGTGTGTGTGTGTGTGTGTGTGTGTGTGTGTGTGTGTGTGTGTGTGTGTGTTTGTGTGTGTGTGTGTGTGTGTGTTTGCATGTAAACCAGTGTCTGAGTTTGTTTGCTAGTATGACTGCAGTTCAACAGTATTGCAGTTGATGTTCCTGTAATTGGAACACGGGCTGTTGAATGGTCAATTAGCCTGTATGTCAGGTGTCATGTCAGCTTGTACAGGTAATATGAATGGGCCCCGGGCTGTGGCTCTAAGTCATCAAATACACACACACACACACACACACACACACAAATGCACATGCTCACACACAGACACACATTGTCCCCTCTCCATTGTTGAACACAGAAACAGCTCCCTCTGGCTCTGCTCCATAAGCCTCTCGCCCGCCCCACACATTAATTACACCCTCGTTAATCGCCATGGCGATACACACACACACACACACATATATATACACACACACACACAAACATGGCCCATCCCTCTCCATTCATTCACAATAATTGCTGCACTGGCATTTTTTTCTCTCCCTCTCTCTCATAAATGTATTTGCAGTATTGTAGCACTACGCTGATTGTTGTGTTAAAGGGTTTATTAATGGAAGAAAATTACACCTTATTCAGTCAATGACTGTTATTTTGTGTACATCCATATTGGCACACAATTCCGTATGTAGTGCACTACTTTTGACCAGGGTCCTATTGGTCCTGGTCAGCAGTAGTGCACCGCATTATATAGGGAACAAGGTGCCATTTGGCACGCAACCTCTGTGTATTATCAGTAACAGCGTGTTTTCTTCCTGTCTTCTTCACAGGGAGGTTATGCAGCATACAGATACGCCCAGCCAGCAGCCACGGCTGCAACCGCATACAGCGACAGGTAACACACACACACTGCCCCACTAACCTCAAACCTCCAGCCACTTACCCTCCAGAGAGCCAAGCCTCCGGTCTCAGTCTACCCAGGCACGGAGCTCTACTCCCTGGGTTGTGGGCCGTGGTGGGGTGGGTGTTGTTAGTGATTCACCCGGACCCTTGTGTTGTTAGATTCAGCCACTGACCCTCCAGGGCGATCCAGCCGCCAGTCTCAGTCAACCCAGGCTCGGAGCTCTCCTCCGTGGGTTGGGAGGGTTGTGTGAGGGCGTTGGGAGAACTAGTCTAGGGGAGATTGAGCGTGTCAGGCCTGATAAAGGACAGTGGCATCGGGAGCCTGTAGGCCACAGATAATGTTAGATTTATCAGACAACGCAGGGGAATTATGAACAGAGGAGCAGAGCAGGTGAAGGGCTGGCTGTATCTCTCTCTCTGCTAGAGTTATTTCATTCTCTCCTTCTAATCGCCCTCTCTTTTTTCTCTCTTGCTCTGTCAATCATTTATTTCTCTATTTTTCTCCCACTGACTGATCTCTTTTTTGCTGCCTGTATGTTTTTCTGTGTCATCTTCTCATCTCTCTTTCTGTTCTCTCTCTTCTTATTTTCTTTCTCTTCTTTTTTAAGCTCTTGTGATTTAAAGTGAGTCAGTCAGTTCACTGAGGGGTGGAGTGTTATTTATTGTTGGCTAAGAGGGCTTAGAGGCAGTGGATCAGTGTGGAACTGAGAGAATTGTTGCCTCTGCTTCCCCAGGGAGCTCTTTCACACAAACACATAGCCATGTCCTGTCTGCTTAAGTCTCCACAGCCAATCAGCTGCTATGTTCTTGAGTGGTGCATGTCAACAGAAAGGACATGACAGCTGGCATAGTGGTAACATTACCTCTTTACTACGCTCTAAAATGCTGGGTTAAAAACAACCCAATTTGGGTTCTTTAGTAACTCAGCGCTGGGTAAATATGGGTTATTTTCAACCCGCCCGCTGGGTTGCGTGAGTAACCCAACACATTGGGTTGTTGGGAGTACCCAAGCATGGATAGACTTAACCATCAGTTGGGTATTTTTTGCTCTCATGCTGGGTTGAACTCTGGGTATTTTTTTAAAAATGTAATCCTTAGCTTATTAGGGGTGTGGCTTTCAACTAGATCTAATTGGCCACCCATAAGAGTAAATGTAATTCCTGTTCATCATCTTAAGTTTACATACTGCAAATGTTTCTGTAATATTATAATTTCTTACAAATTATAGCTCTCTTTATTACAAATTATAATGAGGTAAACCACCTTATTGTGTCCAAACAATAGGATTTACATAGGTGTTAAGGGAACTCGGGTTCACGAGTGGCACAGCGGTACAGACCCAGGTTCTATCCTGTATCACAACCTGCCATGATCAGGAGTCCCTTCAGGCGGCACACAATTGGCCAAGAGTTGTCCGAGTTAGGGGAGGTTTTGGCCGGGGGGGGGGGGGCTTTACAAGTAGGCAGTCACTGTAAATAAGAATTTGTTCTTAACTGACTTGCCTAGTGAAATAAATCAAATACACTTCTGTAAGCCTCACTGAATTTAAAGAAATGTCAATGTTCAACCTTAACATGTGGAAACTATACAACAGAACAGATGAAGAAGAATGACATGTACTCTTAACAGGTGTTCAAAAATAATCTGAATGCTACGCCCCAACTAAACTACAACTCCAGTCTTCTGATCTGACCCGCTGGATCATATGTCAATAACCCAGCACCAATAAGCCAGCACCAATAAGCCAGCACCAATAACCCAGCACCAATAACCCAGCACCAATAACCCAGCACCAATAAGCCAGCACCAATAACCCAGCACCAATAACCCAGCATCAATAAGCCAGCACCAATAACCCAGCACCAATAACCCAGCATCAATAACCCAGCATCAATAACCCAGCACCAATAACCCAGCACCAATAACCCAGCACCAATAAGCCAGCACCAATAACCCAGCACCAATAACCCAGCATCAATAACCCAGCACCAATAACCCAGCATCAATAACCCAGCACCAATAACCCACCACCAATAACCCAGCACCAATAACCCAGCATCAATAACCCAGCACCAATAAGCCAGCACCAATAACCCAACTAAGTTAAAGGAAACAACCCAACTAAGTGACCCAATGCCTGCAACCCAGCAGTTGGGTCAACCAAACAACCAATGTTTTTTTAGAGTGTAGTAACAGGGCGTGGATTCCTTTTCATCTATTTCCACCCCTCCTTCTTCATCCATCTGTCTATTCACATCTCTTCCCCTGCATATTGACCACCTACCTTTCTTCCTCCCATTCATCTACCTCTCCTTTCTTTCATCTCTTCTCTGCACTTCTTTGCAACGATGTCATGCTCCAACATTTCATTTTCCCTCCATGCCATCATTACCTCCCTGCACCTCTGCTCCATCCCTCCTTTCATCCCCCATTTCATCCCTCCTATCTGCCATCCCTCTTTTCTCCTCTTCTCTCTGATAGGCCAACCCCTACAGGGCCTTATCTTTGCCCTCCAGACCTCCACTGGCATCTCTAGTTTTTGGAGGAGAGCAAACAAACAAGGGACTAGAGAGAGGGATGTAGAGGAGAGGAATAAATAAAGTGGTCGACGCGGCCCGGCTTGTCCCATCTCAGAGAGAGAGAGAGAGGGGTAGAGGGATGAAAGGAGGGAGGGAGGGAGGTAGGGATGGTGGGATTAGTTCCGAGCTAGTGCTGGTGAATAGACAGGGAATAAGCCTTCAGAGACAGGAGCTGAGAACAGGAAAAGGGCAGGGATGACCCTAGACCAGATGGTCTATTTCTCTCTCTTTTTTTCTTTCTAGTCACTCTCTCTTGCTTCCATTTTCTTTCTATCAACCTCACTCTATCTCTTCCTCTCTATTGGACCCTGTATTTGTCTATTTCTCTGCCAATATCCCCCTCTTTCTGCTATCTTTCTGCTTCATATACTCTGTCCTCTAGTCTCGGGTCAAATTTTTCTACATCTATCACCCTTTTTTACTTTTCATCTCCCTCTATCCCTCTTTCTTCCTAATACATAACTCATTTTCTCTGTCTCCTCCCTCTGTCTATCTAACTGGTTTTACATTCATTACTACCCTCCCTCCCTCCCTCCCTCCCTTCCCTTCCTTCCTTCCCTCCCTCCCTCCCTCCCTCCCTCCCTCCCTCCCTCCCTCCCTCCCTCCCTCCCTCCCTCCCTCCCTCCCTTCCTTCCTTCCTTCCTTCCTTCCTCCCTCCCTCCCTCCCTCCCTCCCTCCCTCCCTCCCTCCCTCCCTCCCTCCCTCCCTCCCTCCCTCCCTCCCTCCCTCCCTCCCTCCCTCCATCTCTCCACCCATCCATCCCCCTCCCTCCACCCCTCCCTCCCTCTATCCCTCCTCCCATCCCTCCCTCCCCCATCCCTCCCTTCCTCCCTTTTCTCACCCCTCCCTCCCTTCACCCCTCCCTTCACCCCTCCCTCCCTCCACCCATCCTTCTATCCCTCCTCCCCTCCCCCATCCCTCATCCCATCCCTCCTTCCTTCCCTCCACCCAACCTTCTATCCCTCCTCCCCTCCCTCCCTCCCATCGCTTCCTCCCTCCCTCCATCAGAAGATAAAACACTCCCTCCTCTTTCTCATAAATTGAAACGGGTAAAACAAATCATTGCAATCACACACTCTCACCTTTACGACGTACATTTATAGCGAGACATCGATTGCATTTCCATCCCATAGGGCTGTCTGTAACGTGACTGAGAGGGGAAATGATTATAGATCTAGTCTCCGGACCCCAGTTAAAATCGACGACCCAGAGCGTTAGTGTCTCATTGTGGACCGGTTTGACACTACTTATCTGTTATCAAAACTCTTAAGGGACGTTATTCAATCAAACCGGAAGTGCAGATGATTCCTATTTGAGGTTAGGTCCGTTAGGAGAAACAATTCCCAATACTGAATTTGAATGAATATCTGATTTTTTCTAACACGATAAATGTTATGTAATTGATCAAAATTAATCCTGAACACACTTAAGCGAAGACACATTGTAAGACAAGGGTGTGGTCTCTCTCTCTCCTCTCTCCTCTCTCCCATACAGTTACGGGAGAGTCTATGCAACAGCAGACCCATATCACCACACGATTGGTCCTGCGGCCACGTACAGTGTGGGTACTATGGTGAGTCCTCTGTCCTCTTCTGCTACTTTGACCACTGCTTACTAGAACGTATTCATATTTAACACTAAGGCGTCTTCCAGAATGGCACCCTATTCCATATTGGCCCTGATCAAAAGTAGTGCACTCTATAGAGGATAGGGTGCCATTTGAGATGCAGGCTAGTAGTCCGAGCGCTATAGAAAGTGTTTGGGCTCTTCTAAAGATACATGATATAACTACAATGTATGATAAATGTAATATATTCATTATGTACAGATTCATATAAATGAAAATAGAATGGACACTTGTGAGGAGAATTGAATTGTGATTTTTCAATGTGAGATTTAAAGCTGACTTGTTGCCACTTCAGTAAATGAACCAGACACATTGTTGTCTTATTCTCTAACCCCTTTCAATTTTAATTGGCCTGAATCTCTTTGCTTGAAATTGAAATGAGACCTGTACATCCTCCACTATCAGTGGAGTCTCCCAAATTTCCATAGGAAGAAATAGTCTATTGGTTAATGTTTGTTTTTAGCTAGCTTGTGCAGCTAACATCAAAGATGAAAAAATATCTTGCAGATAAAAAAGAGAGCCCCCCCCCAAAAAAGAGAAAATAAAATAAAAAACGATTTGTTTTCATTCCCGGGTGTGGATAAGGACTTCCTCCAAAGATGAATGACCATTAAGTGCATGCAGTGGCGTGCCATGAGAGATTAAAGGAAGAAAGAAGAAATATATAAAGAGAGAAGAAAAATGACACCCAGTTCCTATTAGCTCTGTTGGAGAAGCTGATTGGATGAGAGGTCTTGCCTTAGACAGATGTGCAGGGTGTTGTGTGCAGACACGCGCGTGATGCCGGAAAGCGCCCCCCCGTTCCTTCCCCTTTTCCCTTACCGAGCAACCCCCCCACGTGCAGCTGCTAGCTAAAAGCTTTCATTAATTATTCGACTCATTTTTTCCTATTCATTTACTTAATTAAAACTGTGGCCTGTGTTTTTTTATTCCCTTATTCCTTTTCTTCTCTTTTTTCTCAAAATGTTCCTCCCCTTTTCCTAACTATACTATACGTACACTGCAGATGTTTTACCACCACCACGCCCAAACAAACCAAACTGTTATCCATACACCACTACAGTAAAAAACACAGAATGTTAGGAGAAAGATGGATAAGCTGAATGGGAATAGAAGAGGGTGGGGTACAGTATCAATCTGGGCCAAACACTAAAGCGGAACAACAAGTGACAAGATGGCTAAATGCCATCTTGTAAAATCACTGAACAAGAACAAACATTTACTAAAAGAGAGAGCGAGACTGAGAAGGAGAGAAATATTGAATCATATCTAATGATGTTTGATGAGTAGTTCCTGGGTTAAGAGTCTTGTTAATGAGGTCCAGGGAGGTAAGAGCAGAGCTAGCTGCTTCCCTCTGCAATTGGGCTGGAGAAGATATGAGAGGAGGAGATAGGAGAGGCAGATAATCATCTATGCCACTTTTAATGAGGGGCTCTGGGCAGCGGGACAGATTTAGGCAACCATGTCTATACTAGGATACTTGTATAACCTGCTTGGGGGCAGAGAGAGGGGTAGCGGCAGAGGAGCGGGAGAGGGGTAGAGGAGGGTAGGCAAGGAGGCAGGGGGGCAGAGAGAGGGGCGGGGACAGAGAGAGGGGCAGGGGCAGAGAGAGGGAGGCAGAGTGAGGGGTGCATGTTGTGTATAAATCGTGATCTGGACATGAAAGAGAATTAGCTACTGTATATCTGATTCAATGACCTATTTAGAATTTGTAGTTTTGATTGAAGTTTCTAGTTTTGATTGAAGAGTCAAACTTTAGAGAATTTAGTCACTGCTTAGTAAGAATATTACGACCAATCACTTTTCAACTCCTTCCATTCCTTTCTCACAAACATAACGCCACATTCATAGGCACACAAACACATTAACATCTCCAGTACTCATCTCCTCTCAATTTCCACCAACACTCCAACCTTTGCAACAAAATAAAAAAAGTAAAAAGGGAAGAAAGTTTTGAGGGGAAAAAGGAAACAGAAGCCAATATAATATTCTATAAACCAAGCTTCCTATACTGAATACTGATTGGAGCTTTTTTCATCTTTGATGTTGCAGGCTAGCCTATACAGAGGAGGTTGCAGTCGCTTCACTCCCTACTAGAGAGAGAGAGAGGGACAAACGCCTCCCTCCTTCTGCCCCCCAGCAAAACAAACTAACAAACAAACAAAAACAACTATCAAACTCAACTCATACTTCCTATTGGAAAACAAAAACATCTATCAAACTAAACTCATACTTCCTAGTGGAAAACAAAACAACTATCAAACTAAACTCATACTTCCTAGTGGAAAACAAAAAACATCTATCAAACTAAACTCATACTTCCTAGTGGAAAACAAAAACAACTATCAAACTAAACTCTTACTTCCTAGTGGAAAACAAAACAACTATCAAACTAAACTCATACTTCCTATTGGAAAACAAAACAACTATCAAACTAAACTCATACTTCCTAGTGGAAAACAAAAACAACTATCAAACTAAACTCATACTTCCTAGTGGAAAACAAAACAACTATCAAACTAAACTCATACTTCCTAGTGGAAAACAAAACAACTATCAAACTAAACTCATACTTCCTAGTGGAAAACAAAACAACTATCAAACTAAACTCATACTTCCTAGTGGAAAACAAAACAACTATCAAACTAAACTCTTACTTCCTAGTGGAAAAGAAAACAACTATCAAACTAAACTCATACTTCCTAGTGGAAAACAAAACAACTATCAAACTAAACTCTTACTTCCTAGTGGAAAACAAAACAACTATCAAACTAAACTCATACTTCCTAGTGGAAAAGAAAACAACTATCAAACTAAACTCATACTTCCTATTGGAAAACAAAACAACTATCAAACTAAACTCTTACTTCCTAGTCGAAAACAAAACAACTATCAAACTAAACTCATACTTCCTAGTGGAAAACAAAACAACTATCAAACTAAACTCATACTTCCTAGTGGAAAACAAAACACCTATCAAACTAAACTCATACTTCCTAGTGGAAAACAAAACAACTATCAAACTAAACTCTTACTTCCTAGTGGAAAACAAAACAACTATCAAACTAAACTCTTACTTCCTAGTGGAAAACAAAACAACTATCAAACTAAACTCATACTTCCTAGTGGAAAACAAAACAACTATCAAACTAAACTCATACTTCCTAGTGGAAAAGAAAACAACTATCAAACTAAACTCATACTTCCTAGTGGAAAACAAAACAACTATCAAACTAAACTCATACTTCCTAGTGGAAAACAAAACAACTATCAAACTAAACTCTTACTTCCTAGTGGAAAACAAAACAACTATCAAACTAAACTCATACTTCCTAGTGGAAAAGAAAACAACTATCAAACTAAACTCATACTTCCTAGTGGAAAACAAAAACAACTATCAAACTAAACTCATACTTCCTAGTGGAAAACAAAACAACTATCAAACTAAACTCATACTTCCTAGTGGAAAACAAAACAACTATCAAACTAAACTCATACTTCCTAGTGGAAAACAAAACAACTATCAAACTAAACTCATACTTCCTAGTGGAAAACAAAACAACTATCAAACTAAACTCTTACTTCCTAGTGGAAAAGAAAACAACTATCAAACTAAACTCATACTTCCTAGTGGAAAACAAAACAACTATCAAACTAAACTCTTACTTCCTAGTGGAAAACAAAACAACTATCAAACTAAACTCATACTTCCTAGTGGAAAAGAAAACAACTATCAAACTAAACTCATACTTCCTATTGGAAAACAAAACAACTATCAAACTAAACTCTTACTTCCTAGTCGAAAACAAAACAACTATCAAACTAAACTCATACTTCCTAGTGGAAAACAAAACAACTATCAAACTAAACTCATACTTCCTAGTGGAAAACAAAACAACTATCAAACTAAACTCATACTTCCTAGTGGAAAACAAAACAACTATCAAACTAAACTCTTACTTCCTAGTGGAAAACAAAACAACTATCAAACTAAACTCTTACTTCCTAGTGGAAAAGAAAACAACTATCAAACTAAACTCATACTTCCTAGTGGAAAACAAAACAACTATCAAACTAAACTCATACTTCCTAGTGGAAAACAAAACAACTATCAAACTAAACTCTTACTTCCTAGTGGAAAACAAAACAACTATCAAACTAAACTCATACTTCCTAGTGGAAAAGAAAACAACTATCAAACTAAACTCATACTTCCTATTGGAAAACAAAACAACTATCAAACTAAACTCTTACTTCCTAGTCGAAAACAAAACAACTATCAAACTAAACTCATACTTCCTAGTGGAAAACAAAACAACTATCAAACTAAACTCATACTTCCTAGTGGAAAACAAAACAACTATCAAACTAAACTCATACTTCCTAGTGGAAAACAAAACAACTATCAAACTAAACTCTTACTTCCTAGTGGAAAACAAAACAACTATCAAACTAAACTCTTACTTCCTAGTGGAAAACAAAACAACTATCAAACTAAACTCATACTTCCTAGTGGAAAACAAAACAACTATCAAACTAAACTCATACTTCCTAGTGGAAAACAAAACAACTATCAAACTAAACTCTTACTTCCTAGTGGAAAACAAAACAACTATCAAACTAAACTCTTACTTCCTAGTGGAAAACAAAACAACTATCAAACTAAACTCATACTTCCTAGTGGAAAACAAAAACAACTATCAAACTAAACTCTTACTTCCTAGTCGAAAACAAAAACAACTATCAAACTAAACTCTTACTTCCTAGTGGAAAACAAAAACAACTATCAAACTAAACTCTTACTTCCTAGTGGAAAACAAAAACAACTATCAAACTAAACTCTTACTTCCTAGTGGAAAACAAAAACAACTATCAAACTAAACTCTTACTTCCTAGTGGAAAACAAAAACAACTATCAAACTAAACTCATACTTCCTAGTGGAAAACAAAACAACTATCAAACTAAACTCTTACTTCCTAGTGGAAAACAAAACAACTATCAAACTAAACTCATACTTCCTAGTCGAAAACAAAAACAACTATCAAACTAAACTCTTACTTCCTAGTGGAAAACAAAACAACTATCAAACTAAACTCTTACTTCCTAGTCAAAAACAAAAACAACTATCAAACTAAACTCTTACTTCCTAGTGGAAAACAAAACAACTATCAAACTAAACTCTTACTTCCTAGTGGAAAACAAAAACTAGAACAAAACACTTCCAGCTCCAAAAAACACATGAACCCCTTGTCAAGAATCTCTCAAATTGATGTCTCATTTTAAGAGTTTTATTTGACTATATGCATTGTCTTTCATCGCTGTATTGTAAATGATGCTATTTTGAATTTCCTGTATTTCTCTGGGTTGAGATTGATGGTTTATTGAATGTAAGAAAGCACATAGTGAGAGAGAGAGAGAGAGAAATTGGAGATGAGGGAATACATGTAGGTCTCTCACTTTTCCCTTTGTTCAATAAATGTTAAAATATTGTCATTAATTGAACACTTTCTCATTGACAATAGTATTTCATGGTTCGGTTTGCTGCCTCTGTATAATGTGAGTCATAACAGAGAGAATTCACCAACAAACAGAGAAATGCTGCCTCTGTATAATGTGAGTCATACAGAGGGAATTCACCAACAAACAGAGAAATGCTGCCTCTGTATAATGTGAGTCATACAGAGGAAATTCACCAACAAACAGAGAAATGCTGCCTCTGTATAATGTGAGTCATACAGAGGGAATTCACCAACAAACAGAGAAATGCTGCCTCTGTATAATGTGAGTCATACAGAGGGAATTCACCAACAAACAGAGAAATGCTGCCTCTGTATAATGTGAGTCATACAGAGGGAATTCACCAACAAACAGAGAAATGCTGCCTCTGTATAATGTGAGTCATACAGAGGGAATTCACCAACAAACAGAGAAATGCTGCCTCTGTATAATGTGAGTCATACAGAGGGAATTCACCAACAAACAGAGAAATGCTGCCTCTGTATAATGTGAGTCATACAGAGGGAATTCACCAACAAACAGAGAAATGCTGCCTCTGTATAATGTGAGTCATACAGAGGGAATTCACCAACAAACAGAGAAATGCTGCCTCTGTATAATGTGAGTCATACAGAGGGAATTCACCAACAAACAGAGAAATGCTGCCGCTGTATTTCCCTCTCTTTAAGTGTGTGCTCTCAAACTCGGCTCCTGTGGGATGTGTCTGTGATTGCGGGTTTTAATTCCAACCCATTTTCTGTACCCTTATTGTTTCAATTAGTCATTTTCCCAATATACATTAAGCCCGCTAATGGTCAGCAATTCCAGTTTAAGCAACAAATTTCAAACTGGGTTTTATTAAGTAAGTAAATGGTACAGCCGGCCAATTTCATTCCCTTAAGGGTATTGGCTGGACCCAAAGCCTACAGAACAGACCCATAATAACAAGTCTTTAGTTTGTAGACCTGAGACTTCTTAGGCTAATGAGAGAAACAGAAACTCACTCAGCTGGGTGGTTGTCTCTAGCTCAGTTGATAGATTATGGTGCTTGCAACCTCAGGATAGTGGGTTTGATTCCTGTGCCCACCCATGTGTAAAGAAATGTATGCACTCATGACTGTAAGTTGCTTTGGATAAAAGCATCTGTTAAATGGCTTGTATTATATATCAAGAGGAGTTTGAGCTGCAACAAAATGGCTGACAGGAAGTAGTATTGTAGAACTCTGCGCAGGAGGAAGTGATGTATGGTAGTGGAGTGGAGGAGAGCCAGAGACAGAAGAGAAAGCAAGACACTCGACTTGCTAATTTCTTCTGATAGGGGCAGGGCCACTCTGGCCTACTTATTGCCCCCACCCACGGAGGCGGTGCCCCAGAGCGAGACATCACACTGGCAAAAAAATGTTGGTCAAGCGGATCAGACAGGGCAGGTGGGGTGAGTGGGGAGGGGACACTAAGTAGACCAGAGCCAGCTGTACCCGCTCTCGCTTGAGCATGCCAGATATTATGGAGGAAAGCATGCTCACGGGAGAGAGGGGATGCCCACTTAAACAGACAGGAACCTTGACAAAAAAAATTAAATGGTTAACGGCCTGAGTAAACTATCTTATTTAACCACCATCTTTGGGAGAGCTATGGCAGCCATTGCTGTGTGGCCTGGGCAGCAGCAGCATTGTGTCAGAAAAAGAGCATTGATTGTGGCACTGAGCCAGAGGCAGAAAGTATCCCATCTCCACAAAATGGCTTTAAAGGTACAGCACTCTAACTTTGCTTGCACCATGAGGAAGCTAGGCAAATTGCAACACATTGTTTCCACACACAAACGGAAATTGAGCGTAAAATTTTTGCAACCAGCAATCAGAAGGATTTATATATGTTTGACCCTTGCCCCAATCTGTCATTGTTGGTTGTGCTCGAGAAGGAGATGACCACGCCTCTGAGTGACACTGATGGAAGAGAGGGAGGCTTCCCAGCAGAAGCCAGACTGTCTTTTGTTGTCAAATAGAAAGGCTACATTTTCAATGCAATTTGTATGCACCAAAAATATTTTTTTAGGTGGATTTTTTTTTCCCACTATTACTGCAGATATATTATGGACATTTTCTGAAATTACAATGCAAAAATATGACATCATGTTCTGTTAAAGCGGAACACAGCGTTTCTTTTACACAATGACACTTTGTATGGTTTCTGTTTTCCTCTACCAAATAAGCTACAGTATCTACAAAATAAGCAATAATAGTTCATGTTGATATTGCTGTGCATTCTTTCATTGGTCAGTTTTTATTTTCAGAAAGAGTCCTTAAATATCTCAAGTCATTATTTTTCGCCATGCCAAAATGAATAATTAACACTATTCAACAAAGAGGATGTTGAAGGGAAATGTTGATGGTTACTTGTGGTGTTATTAAAATGATAGATATATGATTTAAGAGGAGCAAAAGAGCCATGAACTCTCTTCTTCACACTCAGTTGTTTTTTAAAGCCTGCATGCAGTCTTTCTAATGTCATTTTTAAATCATCACTGTATGTCTAATATATCACTGTATGTGTTTATTTCATTAAAATAACTCCAAATATATTTTTCATGATTTATTTACCTGATCCTCCTTTTGTTCAATCTGATCATGTGGGCGTGTTGATACAAATGTAAATATATTGACATACACAGCCCTGATTGGCGGATAGGATCATCTAGATTAAAACTTGACCCACTTACCCCTTCAAAGTAGGAGCATACATATGCAAATAAAATATGACTGGTCATTGGTCAGAATAATCAGATCAGATTGTGATGTCATGATCTGGGCCAAAAACTCCATCCCACCTGAACAGGCTGAAATTCCAGGCATTTACATTTCCAAACAGCTTTTACACAAAAAGGGCATTATTATCATTTTCACAATTTCACAGTGTGGAGTATAATTTAAATATAAAAACATTTAAAGAGGAAAATCACGTGGTTGACTGCACTGCTGCTTTAATGGATCAAAGTGTCTCTGTTTTTGTTGAGACTACCATGTCTCGTCCCCTGAGATTGGCTAGTGTTCTTTACTGGAATAATAACTACACTATAGGCTTGTACGATATGGAAGAGAGAAGAGCACAGGCAGATAGACACACATACTGTATTGATTAGGCCATTGAGTTGTTACCTTGCATGGTAGCATGCTGTGTTCCAGTCCCAGACACTGTCCCATATAGACAGTCTGATTACCGGAGACCTCGGGTGCATCCCAATTGAACTGAGCCTTTTGACCCTATGGGCCCTGGTCAAAAGTATGGCACTAGAAAGGGAATAGGGTGACATTTGGGACACACCCTTTAGGTGCATAGGTGGGAGGGCAGAGAGAGAGGGAGGTAGGTGCTTTTAGATTTGTGACTGACATTAGGAAGGATGTTAGGACTCCCATAGGAGAAGATGTTCAGTCTTACTGAGATAAAGTGGGAGGCGGGAGGGGAGTGTAAGAGACTCCCATGTAGCTGGTATCGATTGATCCCTATCTACCGGCATCAATCTTGGATCTACTGACAGTTAAGGGGGAAAAGGTTTGGGATGGGGAACGATTTGTGATGTTACACCTCACACACCTGACCAAGCTCAGCTCTGTGAGGGTATTGGGTGAAACTTCTCTCGCTTTCTCTCTCTCGCTCGCTCTCTCTTTGTCTCTCTCTCCATATCTCTCTCTCTTTGTCTCTCTCTCCATATGTCTCTCTCTTTGTCTCTCTCTCCATATCTCTCTCTCTTTGTCTCTCTCTCCATATCTCTCTCTCTCTTTGTCTCTCTCTCCATATCTCTCTCTCCATATCTCTCTCTCTCCCAGAGAGAGGGAAAGAGAGAGGGGGAGAGAGCGAGAGAGAGAGAGAGAGAGATGTGAGAGAGAGAGAGAGAGAGAGGTGGGAGAGAGAGAGATAGGGGTATAGAGAGAGGGGGAGAGAGGGAGAGAGAGAGGGGAGAGAGAGATAGGGGGATAGAGAGAGAGGGAGAGAGATAGGGAGAGAGAGAAAGAAAGAGAGCAGGTCATTGTGAGAATTAAATAGCGTCTCCTCGTCCCACAACCTCTTACAACACTGATCATGTTCCCCTCACACACACACACACACACACACACACACACACACACACACACACACACACACACACACACACACACACACCTGCACACTTATACAGACAAACAGGTACATTCTCATCTACACACAGACATTCACACACACCCACACACTCACACATACGCACACACACACACACACACACACACACGTTGTGTGATGGGATCGTAAAGAAGGGAGTCAGTGGCGGCGGGCCGCGAGAGAAGTAAGGAGACTGTATAGAGGAACAGCTACCGAGGCAATTTACTCCACAGATTAGCGATAACAGAGCTCAGTCAATAAGCACTGATCTCATTTGAAGATACACCAGACTGACTCCACCACACACAAGCACAGGCATACACACACCTCTATGGCTGTTTTGTCTATTTCTCCAGACTCTCTTTATTCTCCCTTTCTGTTCCCAATGATCAGAAGGCCATTGTGAAATATGGATTGGATAAACTGCATCTCCTCTACTCTCCCACCTCTCTCTTCTCCCTCTCTTCTCCTTTTAAAGTGAAGAGATGTAATTCTAACCCCCCATGTCCTTGGGGTTCTGTTAAATTTCACACTTAGGATTCACTTCTCATACACTTGAGTCCTCACTCATAGATGTATATTATTAGCCTGGTGGAACCAGCCTGATCGTTGACCAAGTATTGGATGTTCTGTTTGGTATTATTCCGAACATGTGTCTGGCTGTCTTTTGTGCTTACTGTACTGTCCATCACCCAATGTATCCTCAAGCCTCAAGGATGTGAGTCATATATTTGGAAAAACATATAAACAAACATGCACATCTCTGTCTCTGAACGTACACATCCTAAAACCTAGCTGTTGTTTGATTCAGATTGTACCGTACAGAATCTGACCTATCCGGTTATTACTAGAGCTTCTGTCTTCTTAGTACAATATCTGGGGCTTGTTACATAACCCAAAGGGCAACCGAGGGGGCTTCAAATGTTCAGAGTTGTTGTGTAGGTCTTATTGCTGTTGATCTGTTCATATTAATAGATTATGGTACACCTTAACCTTTGGCAGATTCAACGTCAAAACGTCTTTCAGAAGCTTGGCTCACACCTCAAATATATCCAGTAAAAAATGTTTTACACATCCATCGAAAATATTTCAGTATTTATATACAGCATTTTCAATCACTCTTAGAATTAATGGTGACTCGAGGAACCCTGGAGTTCCTCAAGGAACCATTGCTAGTCAATGTTTCATATTTGCACCTGCGGTGAGTTGAGGGGTTCTTGGAGGATCCTATAATATTATTTAAGAGTTTGACTCTTGTGTCAATCTAATTACATGATAAATCAGTCCCCATCAAAATCAGTCAGTTTAATCTACAGATATCAGTCTCAGTCCCCATCAAAATCAGTCAGTTTAATCTACAGATATCAGTCTCAGTCCCCATCAAAATCAGTCAGTTTAATCTACAGATATCAGTCTCAGTCCCCATCAAAATCAGTCAGTTTAATCTACAGGTTTCAGTCTCAGTCCCCATCAAAATCAGTCAGTTTAATCTACAGATATCAGTCTCAGTCCCAATCAAAATCAGTCAGTTTAATCTACAGATATCAGTTTCAGTCCCCATCAAAATCAGTCAGTTTAATCTACAGATATCAGTCTCAGTCCCCATCAAAATCAGTCAGTTTAATCTACAGATATCAGTCTCAGTCCCCATCAAAATCAGTCAGTTTAATCTACAGATATCAGTCTCAGTCCCCATCAAAATCAGTCAGTTTAATCTACAGATATCAGTTTCAGTCCCCATCAAAATCAGTCAGTTTAATCTACAGATATCAGTTTCAGTCCCCATCAAAATCAGTCAGTTTAATCTACAGATATCAGTTTCAGTCCCCATCAAAATCAGTCAGTTTAATCTACAGATATCAGTTTCAGTCCCCATCAAAATCAGTCAGTTTAATCTACAGATATCAGTTTCAGTCCCCATCAAAATCAGTCAGTTTAATCTACAGATATCAGTCTCAGTCCCAATCAAAATCAGTCAGTTTAATCTACAGATATCAGTCTCAGTCCCAATCAAAATCAGTCAGTTTAATCTACAGATATCAGTCTCAGTCCCAATCAAAATCAGTCAGTTTAATCTACAGATATCAGTCTCAGTCCCAATCAAAATCAGTCAGTTTAATCTACAGATATCAGTTTCAGTCCCCATCAAAATCAGTCAGTTTAATCTACAGATATCAGTCTCAGTCCCAATCAAAATCAGTCAGTTTAATCTACAGATATCATTTTCAGTCCCCATCAAAATCAGTCAGTTTAATCTCAGTCTCAGTCCCAATCAAAATATCAGTCCCCATCAAAATCAGTCAGTTTAATCTACAGATATCAGTTTCAGTCCCAATCAAAATCAGTCAGTTTAATCTACAGATATCAGTCTCTGTCCCCATCAAAATCAGTCAGTTTAATCTACAGATATCAGTTTCAGTCCCCATCAAAATCAGTCAGTTTAATCTACAGATATCAGTTTCAGTCCCCATCAAAATCAGTCAGTTTAATCTACAGATATCAGTTTCAGTCCCCATCAAAATCAGTCAGTTTAATCTACAGATATCAGTTTCAGTCCCCATCAAAATCAGTCAGTTTAATCTACAGATATCAGTCTCAGCAGGACTAAATTTGGGAAACCCTGCTCTAGACCACTCTCAGTAGACCTATAACCTTAACATGTACAAACAGCTATTCTGTGGTAGTGGGATACTCTGATGTTGCTGTTATATTTTCATGTAAGTAATATTCTGGTGTGGCATACTGTATGTTTACTTTTATTCTATATTTCTAACCTCTTCCATGGCACTTTACACATTTCTTTCAGAGTTAAAGTTATCTTGGTCTGTTTTCTACAAGGTGTGCTTTTATCCAATAATCATTATCTTACACTACTTGTGTGTTATTACAGAATTAAAAGCGCTATAGCATAGCATTTATTAGTATATCAAATGGATTATACTGCTATTATCTATTATTATTAGATTGAGAGAATTGAGAAAGAGAATGAAAAATAAAATGTTCTTCCTTTTATAAAGGTATATCATGTCCTATAGGGGTTCAAAAGTGGGGACATGACTTAAAAAAGGCTTTCACCTTTTTGTTGATAGTTTTACAGAAGGGGAGAGATGGTTTTCCTTCCCAAATGGCACCCTATTCCCTATGGGTCCTTGTCTAAAGTAGTGCACTATATAAGGAACAGGGTGCTGGTTGAGACGTATCCATGGCTTACCATGTCATTCTATGTGTCTATGGCTAGATGTGAAGTGTATTATCATGATATACTACTCTGCGTGTCTATACAATGTGTCCAAATAACCTAGAGGAGTTCAAGCAGTATGTGTTTTTTTATTTGATGTTGATTTGTTTTGTTTGTTGCTTTTTGTCGTAAACGTCTTTACAACGCTCCTAAAACTCAAAGAGCGCTTGGAGAAGCATCCTGGGTAGTATGACTGCAGAGGCGAGATAGAGAAGGACGTGGCTCTATAAAATGCTGCTCTTTTCTCTTTTTCCCCCATCCCTCCATCTGCACCTTGATGTCTGATGAAGGAGAGAACCCCACCCTGAAAACATGTCTTCTTCAAGAGTTTATGAAAAGGCGAAATATCAAATTCCCATTTTTTGGTTTTTAACTGTTTGTCCCAATTATTCCCAGACTATTTTTACCACTATGAACTTAAAATGGATATATTTTATTAAATTAGGCGATTCAGTGTATTTGTTTTCAAAGGACATAACTTATCTTATATCTTCCTAGGGACCAGTCAGTGCTGAGAGTGGAGATATTGAGACATGTTTTATTGAGAGGAGAGCGGAGCTGAGTCGGTCCACTGGCCAGATTGCAGAACTCTGCTCTAACTGAATCTTACCGCCTTATGGCCGATTGACGTGATAAAAGGCCTGGTCTCGCATGGCTGCGTAGGCGACCATTAAATGATTGCCACTTTAATTGGCTCTGTTAATGCAGTCATTTGTAAGATGGCACCACGGGCCATGGGCCAGCCACAAAATGGCTGCCATCGGCTCCCTCAGCTAATCTCTCCCTCTTCCACAACAATCCATTAATGTATACCTTAATTCCATTCCACTGACCCAAGTCAATGTCCATAGCCCATGGCCCATACACCACCAGAGGTAGTGGTCCCCGTTTGTATTGATATAACTCTCTCTGGCTGGGAAGTTTATTTGCATCGTAAATCATCATTATCTCTCCCATGTAAAGTAACAGAGATGGCTTTTCTCAATGGAATACCAGGTGACAGTATTCTGGTAGATATTAGGAAGAGCCACAATGCTAACGTCAAAGGAGCCATGTGGGATCAAATTTTCAAAATTCAAAACTCGACTGTAGGCCTCTCATTGCCGTATCCTTTGAATAAAAAGCCAAACTTGAGGTGCAGATGTTCATTGAAAGATACATCTGAAATCTCCAGTATGCTTCTTTAGTTTGATTCATTCAATATGTTCATTTGTCATTGTGTGTAGCTAGCTAGATGCAGAGAGCTGAGTCATTTCAATATACAGTACCAGTCAAAAGTTTGGACATACCTACTCGTTCAAGGGTTTTTCTTTATTTTTAAAATGTTCTACATTGTAGAATAATAGTGAAGACATCAAAACTATGAAATAACACATATGGAATCATGTAGAGTCGTAACCAAAAAAGTGTAAAACAAATCAAAATATATCTTATATTTGAGATTCTTCAAAGTAGCCACCCTATGCCTTGATGACAGCGTTGCACACTCTTGGCATTCTCTCAACCAGCTTCATGAGGTAGTCACCTGGAATGCATTTCAATTAACAGGTGTGCCTTGTTAAAAGTAGTTAATTTGTGGGATTTCTTTCCAACTTAATGCATTTGAGCCAGTCAGTTGTGTTGTTACAAGGTAGGGGTGGTATACAGAAGATAGCCCTATTTGGTAAAAAAAAACAAGTCCATATTATGAACAGCTCAAATAAGCAAAGAGAAATGACAGTCTGTCACGTTCTGACCTTTATTTCCTTTGTTTTGTATTTATTTAGTATGGTCAGGGCGTGAGTTGGGTTGTGCAGTCTATGTTTGTTTTTCTATGATTTGGGGATTTGTATGTTTCGGCCTAGTATGGTTCTCAATCAGAGGCAGGTGTCATTAGTTGTCTCTGATTGAGAATCATACTTAGGTAGCCTGGGTTTCACTGTGTGTTTGTGGGTGTCTGTGTTGTTCACCACACGGTACTGTTTTGGGTTTCGTTCATTCCACGTTTATTGTTTTTGTATTCAGTTGTTCATGTGTACTATTTCTTATTAAAAGAACCATGGACACTTACCACGCCGCATATTGGTCCTCCGATCCTTCTCGCCTCTCCTCTTCGGAAGAAGAGGAGGAAATCCCTGACACAGTCCATCATTACTTTAAGACGTGAAGGTCAGTCAATCCGGAAAATTTCAAGAACTTTGAACATTTCTTCAAGTGCAGTCGCAAAAACCATCAAACGCTATGATGAAACTGACTCTCTCTCCGCCACAGGAGAAGAAGACCCAGAGTTACCTCTGCTGCAGAGGGTAAGTTCATTAGAGTTATCAGCCTCAGAAATCGGCAATTAACTGCATATCAGATTGCACCTCACAGAGTTCAAGAACAGACATATCTCAACATCAACTGTTCAGAGGAGACTGCTTGAATCAGGCCCTCATGGTCTAATTATTGCAAAGAAACCACTACTAAAGGACACCAATAAGAAGAAGAGACTTGCTTGGGCCAAGAAACATGAGCAATGGACATTAGACTGGTGGAAATTTGTCCTTTGGTCCTTTGAGATTTTTGGTTCCAACCACCGTGTCTTTGTGAGACGCAGAGTAGGTGAACGGATGATCTCCTCATGTGAGGTTTCCACCGGGAAGCATAGAGGAGGAGGTGTGGGGGTGCTTTGCTGGTGATAATGTTGGTGATTTATTTCAAATTCAAGGCACACTTAAACAGCATGGCTCCCACAGCATTCTGCAGCGATATGCCATCCCATCTGGTTTGCGCTTAGTGGGACTACTGTTTTTCAACAGGACAATGACCCAACACACCTTCAGGCTGTGTAAGGGCCATTTGACCAAGTAGGAGAGTGATGGAGTGCTGCATCAGATAACCTGGCCTCCACAATCACCCTACCTCAACCCAATTAAGATGGTTTGGGATGAGTTGGACCGCAGAGTGACGGAAAAGCAGCCAACAGGTGCTCAGCATATGTGGGAACTCCTTCAAGAATGTTGGAAAAGCATTCAAGGTGAAGCTGGTTGAGAGAATGCCAAGAGTGTGCAAAGATGTCATCAAGGCCCATTAATGAGTGGGTGTGTCCAAACGTTTTACTGGTACTGTTTGTCTGTGCGACTTTGTTCTGTTTGAAACTAACTATGTTGCAGTTTTACATGTCAGGGGATTTCTTTAAAAAGTATATTTTACAAAAACTACAAGCAAAATAAAACTCCAAACACTGTTTTTATGTACACATGTATTGCAAATTATCTTTTGTATGTGTATTATATATCCACTCACCTGTGAAGTGGTCATCATCACAGTGTATTTACTATACTTCTGTGTTATTACTGTTCTGTGTTTAAAGTTAGTATTTTCCAGATATGCCCAGAAGCCTTCTTGTATCAGGCTACACTACTGTACTTTATCAATACTCTGTACTGTATGTAACTGTTACTCTGGACAAAAGAGAAAGTTTCTCATTCATCTCGGCCCGATAGCAAAGGTTTATATCAAACGAATATATCATATTTAACTGTTGATCCTCAAACTCAATATACTTTGTCTTTAAACAAGTCACCCCCAGGCTTCACGTTTGTCTATTCTTTCAAGGATGCTGATGCCATTAGTAACGCAAGATGATTCTGCTTTGCTTTTTGAAACATGACGGATGATTCAGCCGACTCTACCACTTCTACTCACTCTTTCCTCTCTCTCTCTCTCTCTCTCTCTCTCTCCCTCATTCTCTCACTTTCAGGAAGAGAGAAGGAGCTGGTGCTCTCAGCTCAAGTCTTCACTGAAGCACACACACACACACACACACACACACACGCAGGCAGGTGGGGCGAGCTGAGGAGAGGCAGGGGGTGGGGGGCTGCGGCGAAGGCTTCTCAGTGCATTAACTTCTCTGGGAGTTATTTGCCCGAGGTGATTAATATGTTTGTCAGCGCTGCTCTCTGAGGTAGGGAGGGGGAGCGAGAGAGAGAGAGAGAGAGAGAGAGACTTGGCCCGGCAGCGTTCACCACAACAACGAC
>NC_056429.1:79219553-79227053 GCF_018296145.1 Oncorhynchus tshawytscha | reverse complement strand
AAGTGTGTCTGATAAGAACATATTAGCTGTATGTGGCACAAATGATGAGACCTGAACCAAAAAAAGTGTGTGCGTGGTAACACATATGTGTTCTAGAGGAAAATCCCCTGTCAACCTCTCACCACTCTATCAGTTGTTGCAACGCTCAAGGGACTCTTGCTGTCAAGTCTGCACTGGCACTGAGAGAGACTGGGACCTGATGTAATAAAAAAGACAAGCAAACAAATAAAAAAAAATAACTACGATGTCAATCTAACAGAGATCTGGGAGCCGCGACCTCTGGGGTGTCACAGAGACAAATATTCTGGTTCTGTTGTTCTTTGGTCTGTTTGAGACTTTCCGTTCTCATGTCGACCTGTTGTCCATCCCTGATGATAGAGATGTGTCATAAAAGCAGTGTTAAAACTACTCCTGCACACAAGTTTGCTTCTGCACCCTTGTAAATATGTAGGTCTATCGGAACTTACACATACAAATAAACAAGCATAAGTGAATGTTATTGCAGGGAGTATTTTTTTGTCTTTGAGCATAGAATATTGGTAAGAATTTGTTTTATTCCCAGCACCACAGGAATAGGTGGTGGTGGTGTGTGTGTGTGTGTGTGGTGTGTGTGTGTGTGTGTGTGTGTGTGTGTGTGTGTGTGTGTGTGTGTGTGTGTGTGTGTGTGTGTGTGTGTGTGTGTGTGTGTGTGTGTGTGTGTGTGTGTGTGTGTGTGTGTGTGTGTGTGTGTGTGTGTGTGTGTGTGTGTGTGTGTGTGTGTGTGTGTGTGTGTGTGTGTTAATGTTTGCTCTGAAAGGGATGAAAAGGATTTTATTTAAGTGTGTGGATATGCCAAACAGGTGTGAAGCAGACTTCACTATAGCTCTGTTACAGTCTAAGGCTAATAACTGTACTGTGCCCCCCACCCCCTACTCCTAAACTCACCTATACCCCTTTGCCCTCTAACCCAAAGCCCAGGTCCACCACTTATCTCAATAATATACGGCTTCCCGAAAATCCACACGCTTCCTTACAAAACCCTGATTTGTTTGTAACCTAAACCCTGTCTCATCTAAAATCAGACCCTGACCCTGTCTCATTTGAACCCAGACCCTGTCTCATCTAAAACCAGAAACCTCAGTCCTAACCAAACCCAGTTCAGACCCAGTTTATCCTATAGTATTTGATACAACTCTCAACCCTCTAAGCCAAACCCACAGACCCCCCTTATAACTTATCCATCACCATCCAAGTTCCCTACGCCCTCTGCAGTCCCCCAAAGCACAAAGGTTGGAGTGGTGTAGAAGTAAGCCCTGTGAAAGAGAAACCCTTCCATTCTGTTCGTGTCTGTCTATCTATCTGTTTACGGCTTATAAACTTTGTGCTTTTGTATTCCGAATGTACAGAGCCCCCCCCCCTTCTCTGTCTATATCAGAACGTTGTATAACTGTATATTCAAAACAAGGACTCTTCATGTGCAAACAAATCTATTTCTTTCTTCTTCTTTTTGGTAATTGTTCCAAGGTCATGTAGTTTAAAAGATGAGTAGGTAAATGAACAACATAAATAAAGAGATATATTGAACAGTATAAAGAGACCACATTTTCAGCTGTACTCTGTACTCATCTGTACTCTATCTTCTTGTTTTGTCCTACTTTCTGTATGCTTCCAATGTGCTTCAGAGATACAGTACTATTATGATATTGTTAAATTATTATCACAATTATTATTGCAGTTATTATCATGATTACTACAGTTATTAATAAATATTTATTTCCTCGACGAGAGACTGATATCTTGGTCAAATGTGTGTGTGTGTGTGTCAGAGATAGGCAAAAGATGCATTCAAATCTATAATGTTAAATATACAAGACACTCTAAAGACCAATGTATCAAACTAAAATAGAACATACTTTTGAGTTGATTTTAGATAAAATACAGATACATACAGGTAGGTATTTAGTATTTTCAAAATACCAAATAAATATGCAAGTACACACCATTACTACAACGACATTCTCAGTAACAGTAGCAAAAGAACGTTGGGCTTACTTAGACTGTAATACAGTATGGGGTTGTTTATCTACCTTAGTTGAATGCTCTGACTCCGAGGATGTGAGCAGAGTGGAGCTGGAAAGAGCGTGTGTAATTTGGTTAGAGTGTGGAGCAGATTTAAAAAATGTTTGAGTGTCTCTAGCTCCAATGTCACTCCGGTACTGCTCAGCCACATGCTCTGCCCAGCATTTTTTATTTCCTTCATCACTGTTCTTGTAATTAGGTGTATTCTATTTCTATTATTTAGCTTACCCAACCACTAATGCACAGAGATCTTGATATGGGTATACCAAGAAATAGGTCACACAGCCTGTGTAATTGAAAGTAAGACAACGAATGAGCGCATGCTGCAGCACCGAAGACGTTTAGATTTCTATACAGGCTATTGTTAAGAAAAGAGGAGTCGAAGTTTGCTACAGTGCTAAAGTTCTCTATCAACTGTAAGAGGTGAGCCCAACAGAACCAGTGACTACTGAAGTATCTGATCCTCAATAGATTAGAGAAATCAAGTTTTTTAACACAGCTGCCACATATCATCAGGTAGGTCCTGGTTCAATAGCCTACAACATGGAATGTTGGAATGTTGAAAATGAATAGAGCGAATTTGGAGCGACTGTTATTTTTTTTTCAGAAAGGGAAAAGTACAACACGGGAGGATGTTGACTGATTAATGGGATTTTCGACCACTCACCTCCGCTCACATACTCTGCACTGACTGTAAGTCATTCTGCATAAGAATGTCTGCTAAACTACCAAAATGTAAATATAAATGTAAAAATTAACAATTGCAAAGCAGACCGAGTATTATTATTGGCCTTCTTCAGGAGCAGAGTGCATTATAATAATACCCAGCATGCTTTGCAAGTGTTCATTTTCACATATACATTAACATTTTGGTCATATAACAGACACTCTTATCACACCATAGTGCCATCAGACTTCTGACACCAATGCAGGGTGAAAATTATGAACCACTATAATGTAATACAAATACTTATAATATAAACCATTTTAAAACATACAAATTACAGGTCTCAAACATATCGTGTTACAAAATACATTGGATTCTAGTTCAGGTCAGTGAAATACAAATGACAAAATACTCAAAAGTAATTTAAATACTTCCCATCTCTGTGTGTGTGTGTGTGTGTGTGTGTGTGTGTGTGTGTGTGTCTGTGTGTGTGTGTGTGTGTGTGTGTGTGTGTGTGTGTGTGTGTGTGTGTGTGTGTGTGTGTGTGTGTGTGTGTGTGTGTGTGTGTGTGATTCAATCAAGTCAAGTGTTAACCCATAACTGCATGTAACGTAGTGGTAGTTTAGTGGTTAGAGCGTTGGGCCAGTAACCGAAAGGGTTGCTAGATTAAATTCCTGAGCTGACAAGGTAAAAATGTGTTGTTCTGCCTCTGAACAAGGCAGTTAACCCACTGTTCCTAGGGTGTTGTTGTAAATAAGAATGTGTTCTTAACTGACTTACCGAGTTAAATGAAGTCAGTGAAAAGAATACACCATAATATAGTTATCTCCCTCATTTTTTGTTCATCCTGTCTATCCTTATAAAATATCCACTGTCTCCAAGAATGTAATGCCTTGTCATTTTAAGGACTTAATTGCCTTCAGAATTACAAGTTAACTGTAGCTATAGTTGTTTATTTATAGTTTATTGGTGACTTATATCAACTGGTCCACCATACTAACAAGTGTACACACTACCTTAAAAGACAACGGCAACAAGAGCAGCCGCTCACCGATTTGACAGCTCTGACATCGACTAAATAGAAATAATAATACTGCTATGCAGTTGTGGCTTATCGCAGGTTAACGCTGAAACTGATTGACTCTAGGGGTTGGATTCAATTCGTATCGGCGTAGTGGCGCAGAAGATCCGCGTTAAAATGTAAGGGTCATTTCCGATTGAGCAGCGTTTACTGTTAATGCAGTATCCGCGACAACGGGAACATTACCTTTAATTGTCAATTGCTCTATAAAGCGGATCTTCAGCGCTATGGATCGAAAAGAGTTCTAGGCTTTAGTTCAGCGTGTTAAAGTATTGTGGTGTACAAACGACCCAGGTTCGAAACCAGTCGGTCACAAAGACAGACAAGGAACCTCATTATATTGATAAACGTCAGTCAGTCTACAGTCTGTTGATGCCAGTGGAGTCACAGCCCAGAACAGTCGATGCCAACTCAAGTCCCAGTCCCACAGATACTGAGAGAGACACTGAGCCTGCGAGAGGGATGATGTGGGTTTGATACCTATTTGTCTTCGCTCCCCTCGGGGATGCAAGACGGAGTGCTCCTGTCCATTTCCATGGTGATCATTTACCTAAACAAAACAAACGCTTCATCGATCCCCTCAATCCTTTTTCAACGTAACAACCACGGAACGCACATACACATACACACACATATACCGGTACACACGTGTGTACACACACACAGAAACACACACATAAAGAACAAACAGCCCACTTCACCTCACAGCATTGATCCCCCTACACACCACTTTGTCATCCCCTATAAAAAAAATCCACTAAACTAGCTGCTGTCTCACTGCTGCCAGAGAGTACTGTACACCATTACGCTGTTTTAGCAGGTTGTGTTCTTCCACACCAGATTAGAGAACTCTCACTTAGCTAGCGTTCTCTTTCTCCCCACCATCCTCCTTGCTAAACTAACCCAGTGGTCGGGGCGGGAGGACGGATGGCAGAGGCAATAGCGGCGTCATTTAATTACCCAATAATTAAGCACATTAGCTATCCTTCACGATATAAACCAGCCGCGGGTAACTGCCCTTATGGAAAAACCACATGATTTCATATGTGGAGTATCTCATGACTTCACACACGTGAAATCATGTGAAACCATAGCTGTGTTTGAATACTCACACTAACCATACTATTTGTGACATAAATTGAGTATGTAGTATGCTTATTGGCCATATTATGGATAGTTAGCATGCCAAAAGTTCACGGATGTAGTACTACATTCACCAAAATACGAAGTATTCAAGCAGTGGACACTATTTCCATGCTTTTAGGGCCCATAGTGCAATTCTTCAGAAAATTGGTGTGGCTTCACGAAGTGAAACGTGAAAATATGCAGCCGAAGTCCAACGAGAACTTATACAAATTCATTGCTTTAACTAATTATGACAAATATTAAGAAAATGTTGAGCAATGTAGTAAAGTAATGACTTTTCAAATAAGTTACCTTCCACGTTATGTTGGCTGACAATTTGTTCGCTACGCTAGCCTTACGAACTGCATAGCATATCCTTACAGCAGTTGCTTGTATGTACCGATATGTTAGCTTTCTACCTAACGATATTTGGCTACTAATACATCGAAATTGACAGCATATTAACTATATGCTATCTAACCAATTACCCAACGTGGTATAGTCAATATGTGTAGTCGTAAGATGTCTAGCTAGTAATTACTTATGCCAACAAGCTAGCAAATAGTTGGATATCAACAGCATCAACTTCCAGTACACAAGCAATGCACTGGTACACTCATGTGACAGGACACCGTTCGTTTACAGTGTACTCAAATGAACTAATAGTATATGGTATATAATCATTAAGTATGTAGTATACAGTATTTTAGTATTGGTATTTGAACACAGTTCATGTATTTTTGTAACACTTCACATGTGATGATGTGGATTTTCACATGTAATCGCATATCCTTTCACATGTGGATTCACATTTTCATATGGGATTTCACAGGTGATGCTCTGCAAACAAAAATGTATTTATAATACACCCACTGTGCTTTTAAACTTACATATTTGATATGACTACATTGTGTTTTTATTTATACAGTGCCTGGGATTTGAACTCACAACCTCTTAGTTCACCGCATTGCAATCTTCCTGCTACACAACCATGTCTGTGTCCATAACTGATTCCACCAGTGGAGGTTCCTCAGAGGAGGCCCAACCTCAGTGAATTACAGAAAAAAACTAATAGTGAAACATTAAAAAAGTTATCATTTTTAGATAAAACTATACTATATATATTCACGTCACCAAATAATTTATTAAAACACACTGTTTTGCAATGAAGGTCTACAGTAGCCTCGACAACACTCTGTAGGGATAGTTTCCGTCATCCTCTGAGTACATTGACTTCAAAACAAAACGTAAGAGGCTCGTGGTTCTCAACCCCTTCCATGTACATAAACAGTCATTATGACAACTTCCGGAGGACGTCCTCCAACCTATCAGAGCTCTTGCAGCATTAACTGACATGTCAGCCCAATCAAAGTATCAGCGAATTAATCTAGTACTGAAAGCATAAGCTACAGCTAGCTAGCACTGAAATGCATAACATGTGGTGAGTAGTTGACACAAAGAGAGAGAAAGACAATAGTTGAACAGTTTTGAACCAATTAATTTCTTAGAAGCAAGATAGTGGGAATGCTATAATATGTTGTATTTTTTTTCTTTCACTTACTTAGCTAGCAAATGCAGCTAGCTAGTTTACCCTACTCAAACACCTGGCTCAAAACGAGAGGGATGCTATGTTAGCTAGCTGGCTATGGCTATCCAACACTGAAATACTTCCAAGTCAAGGTAAGCTTTGGTTTTATTAATTTATTGCCACCGCGGCCTCCGGTGCACCTGCTAAACTGCTTGCTGACTGTATACTGTACTGCATGATTGTTGCGGGTTTACTAATGCGTTAGTTCTAGTGGCTATGTTGACTATGACGTTAGCTAATATGGTGAAAACGATGTAGGCTGTGTGTAGCAGTTAAAAGTTATGATATAAAGGTTTGGCTTAGACAGATTTTTTCGCCTGGTCACGGGCGGGGAGGCAGTGGAGCAGGTAGACAGCTTGAAGTTCCTCTGTGTCCAAATCACTAAAGACTTAAAATGTTTCCTCTTCCCCCTCAGGAGATTGAAAAAGCATATTGACTGGCTGCATCACTGCTTGGTATGGCAATAGCACCTCCCTCGATCGCATGACGCTACAGAAGGTTGTGCGGACAGCCCAGTACATCGCTGGGGCTGAGCTCCCTACCATCCATGACCTCTATATGAGGCGGTGTGAAAAGAAGGCCCGGAAAATCTTCAAAGACCAAATCGTGCTGCCGCACAGCAACAGGTACCAGTGCATCAAGTCTGACACCCACAGGCTCTTGAACAGCTTCTATCCCCAAGCAATATGACTGATAAATAGCTAACAAAATAGCTACACAGACTATCTGAGTCAACCTTCTATCTTTATCAACCTTTTATATCAGTCTTTGCACTGTCTCTATACACACTCACAGGGCCCTACACACTCACACATACTGTCACTCCAACACACACACAAACACTCACTCCATCATTTTCTCACTCACACATAATATGCACATACACTTATATTGATTCTACACACCCCTGTTTATCTTATATCCTGTTACCTAGTCCCCTTACCCCTATACATATCTACCACCATCACTCCAGTATCCCTG
>NC_056429.1:77641877-77818980 GCF_018296145.1 Oncorhynchus tshawytscha | reverse complement strand
ATATAATGTTACATACCCTACATTATTCATCTCATATGCATACGTATATACTGTACTCTATATCATCTACTGCATCCTTATGTAATACATGTATCACTAGCCACTTTAACTATGCCACTTTGTTTACATACTCATCTCATATGTATATACTGTACTCGATACCATCTACTGTATCTTGCCTATGCTGCTCTGTACCATCACTCATTCATATATCTTTATGTACATATTCTTTATCCCCTTACACTGTGTATAAGACAGTAGTTTTGGAATTGTTAGTTAGATTACTTGTTGGTTACTACTGCATTGTCGGAACTAGAAGCACAAGCATTTCGCTACACTCGCATTAACATCTGCTAACCATGTGTATGTGACAAATACAATTTGATTTGATTTGATTTGACTGGTGCACTTCACAAAATAGATGGCATCATGAGGAAAGAAAATTATGTGGATATATTGAAGCAACATCTCAAGACATCAGTCAGGAAGCTAAAGCTTGGTCACAAATGGGTCTTCCAAATGGACAATGACCCCAAGCATGCTTCCAAAGTTGTGGAAAAATGGCATCAGGGCAACAACGTCAAGGTATTGGAGTGGCCATCACAAAGCCCTGACCTCAAACCTATAGAAAATTTGTGGGCAGAACTGAAAAAGCGTGTGCGAGCAAGGAGGCCTACAAACCCGACTCAGTTACAACATCTCTGTCAGGAGGAATGGGCCAAAATTCACCCAACTTATTGTGGGAAGCTTGTGGAAGCCTACATGAAAAGTTTGACCCAAGTTAAACAGTTTAAAGGCAATGCTACCAAATACTAATTGAGTGTATGCAAACCTCTGACCCACTGGGAATGTGATGAAAGAAATTAAAGCTGAAATAAATCCTTCTCTCTACTATTATTCTGACATTTCACATTCTTAAAATAAAGTGGTGATCCTAACTGACCTATGATGTAAAGATATAACACATACATTTTTTTCCAGCCGCAGATTATGGTTGATAACGTCAAAAGCAAAACCATACATGTTGAATGCCCTTCCCTGTAAGCATGCTGAAAGTCAGTTGTTAATTTGTTTTCTGTGAAATACTCAGGTGAAAAAAAAAATTCTCCAAAAGTTTACTAAGGGTTGGTAGTAGGCTTATTGGTCGGCTGCTTGAGCCTGTAAAGGGTGCTTTGGTATTCTTGGGTAGCTGTCACAACTCCCACCGAAGGTGGCTCCCCTGCCTGTTCGGGCGCCGTTCGGCAATCGCCGTCGCCGGTCTACTAGCTGCCATCAATCCCCTTTTCCTTTTCTGTTTGTTATGTCTTATTGGTTGCACCTGTCTCTTATTTTGTTTTGATTCAGGACTATTTAAGCCTCTTAGGCCCGCCTGTTTTTGAGCGGGCTTGTTTTCTGTCAGTCGTGATTGTTGTGTGTAGTGTTCCTGTCTGTTTGTGCCCTGTGTTGGGTTGGACCATTTTTGATTATTCGCCTGTTGTTTTTGGCATCAATATTGGAGGCCGAAATAAAGTCTGGTTTCCCCATTATCCTCTGATCTCTGCACTTGACTCCTCACCCACCACTCCAGGCTTTGTGACAGTAGCGGACTGACTATTGCTTCCCTCCAGGCCTGAGGGCAAACACTTTCCTGTAGGCTTATATTGAAGAGATGGCAAATAGGAGTGGCAATATAGTCGGCTATCGTCCTAATTTTCCATCCATGTTGTCAGACCCAGGTGATAGACAGAGAGAATAAAGTAGACGGCATGGGTCAAACGTCTGATTTATGACCCTATGTCCGGATGACGTGTACATGCCCAAATATGGGCATCCGGGCCAGGACATCCTGTTCCTGTTGTCACGTGTTAGAGGGTGTGTTATTTTATATCTATATTGCATCTATTCCTTTGAAGTTGTCATGATGATTGATGTGTAGGGACCTGGTTGAACTGGGGGGGTGTGTTTGAACATTTCAAAGAGGATGACCCCACACCCACCCTATTTTATTGCCCTTAGGGTTGTTGTCTATGAAGTAGGAATGTCCGGGGGGGTTGTATTTGCAGCAGACGCATTATAAATAAAGCCCAGAACAAGACATGCGGACCCAGAACAGTAAACAAGATTTTAAAAATAAACATGTATTTTGTGATCAGTGGCAGTGATGACTGTAACAATGGAAGCAGGACCACGGCTGAAACATAGAGAAAGGGCCAAGTATAAAGCCACAATATACGATGCGCCAAAAAAGCTGTTTCTAAGTGTGTATAGAACCCAAATAACGCCCGCACATGCGCTGAAAGATCAAGTGATGATGTCTAATGGACAGCAATGGGGGTATCAGTTTGATTACCTGGCCTGTAGAGTGAAACTCTATACGGTAGCCGAAGGAGAAGAATATACAGACCAGACTTTAGGAGTGGACTACGGGCTTGAAGACTGGCCGTTTTTTCGCAAGGTTGTGTGTCCCGAACTGAGAGTTATCACAAAGGGGTATAGCTTGTTCACGGGCTACGAGACCCGTTGGGAAGGTACCCCTGACTCCTCAGGAAGAGTATTTCACAGGGTGAAAATACAAAGAAAGAATGGACTTGCATGTGGATGCGTGGAGTTCTATATCAGCAACGAGGAAACCAGCAACCAAAACATTCGTGATGGTGGCCTGACTGGGGATTTTAGGTTGCGCATGCTTATTCCTTTTAAAAGTTGGGATCTAATGGAATTGAAAATGTTAGAGTTGTTGGACGCTCTTTTTGTACAGAGCCAACAGCGGCAGAGCATTGTTCATCTGAGGAAATGCATAATATATACGAATCCTGAGGATTATGATTCAAACGAACACCAAGAAGGTACATCCTCAGAAGGGTCAGCCCCCAAAGAAAACTAAGTATGCGGCTGCGTTAACCACGCCCTGATACCCAAAGGACTGGTTCAACAATAAAAGGAGGGCCTTAATGCCTCCAGTTCTTCATTTCAGCATATACCATGGATATTCATACAACATACCAGGACTCAGAAACGTCATGGGGGCTAGACCCTAAGGACTCTATGCCTCGCAGCCCACCATTCTACTCCCCCCAGGCAAGACCCACGACACCCCCTACATGTACACAGCCTGAGGATGTGTTTGATGGGTGGTCAGTACTATTTTTGTGGACACCATCAATGCCTCTGTAGCCGCACTTTTAGACGTGGTGATTGGAGAGTATATAAGAGAAAAATGCATCGGTTGTGAGATCAATCACCCCATCCAGCGCCGTCATCCGTGCCTATACGAGCCCCCAAGATACTACTTCTTTAACCATTTTGAGGAGCTGGTAAAAAGACTGTGGTCTTGCAGGTTTATGCCTTCGCTGGTCAGAGCCCTGGAGTCTATGGGTCTTGTGCCGTCTATTCCCAGAGTTTACGGGGTAACCGAGGCTTTCCTACATGAACTGAAGGAGGCGATCTACTTCCACGAGAAACTCAAAGAAATACGACACACCCTGGTGGACGACAACAAATACAGGGAAGCTGTGGTGGCTGATGTGATGACTTTCTAGCTCAATAAACCCCAAGAGACCGAGTGACAATACGTATTTGTTATTTAGATGTAAAGCAATGGACAACTATATTCATACGATGTTAGAGAGAAAAAATAAAGTTTATCTTTTGAGAGAATTTATAAATGTTATGCATCAAATTATTGAAAATAAAGTGAACAATGTATCGTTCTACACAACACACAATGCCTGGGCTAATGTAGAGCGTGTGCTAAAAATGGAGCAAATCATGAATCATGTACGACATACGGGCAAGAGTCTACAATGGACACAACTGGTATCCCATCTTGTGGATGATTCTGAAGAACTAGAAACAACTTTGTTTAAGATTTTACTTTGTTTGTTTAAGATTTATTTGTTTGAAACACCATTTAATTGTAACATGTATCATATTTGTTGTTTATATACTTGTATAGCGGATGTGTGTGTTTTAAAAATTCAGCGACACAAGCCTGTAAATCTAAACCAAAAACACAGGGTGTTGCATGCTGGGATCGTTGAGAAAACGGGGACAAGTACCCTGCAACGAATCCTGAATTGTCTGTATATGTAATACTTGATGTTTGCAACAAACAAAAAAATCAAAATGAAAATGAAATGTTGTCGTTATTTGAAAGTGGCTCATTGACGTTATTGTACCTCAGAGAGGCAAGAAGGATGGCGGAGCAGATGTTGATTTTTTAAAATTATAACCCCTCTAACCCCGGGTCTTATGGGGGTAAGGAGCGTTTACAGAGAGCTATAGTCGAAGAAACAGGTAGCCGGTGCTAAAGTGAATGAGTGGTTAGCCGAGCAGGATGCTCATACTCTACATAAACCTGTACGAAAACAATTTCCAATAGAGTTTTTTCTACTCATCCCTTTTCCCAATTTCAGGCGGATCTAAGTGACATGCAGGCCCTTGCAGATAAAAATTATGGAAATCACTACATGCTAACGGTTATAGATATTTTCTCTAAAATAGCATTTGTAAGGGTCTTA
Source organism: Oncorhynchus tshawytscha (assembly GCF_018296145.1). Lineage (NCBI taxonomy): Eukaryota > Metazoa > Chordata > Actinopteri > Salmoniformes > Salmonidae > Oncorhynchus > Oncorhynchus tshawytscha. The sequence goes on along the minus strand of NC_056429.1, from coordinate 77,814,481 downwards.
AAAAATAAGAGCGGGGCAGAGGTGACCCGGGCCTTTGACTCTATCTTGAAGGAAGGAGGAGCCCCCAAGAAAGTGCAGACTGATGGCGGAAAATAATTTTTTAATAATACTTTTCAGAAACTCATGAAGAAGCACAAAATAGTACATTGTGCTACAGGCTCGGATTTGAAAGCTTCAGTTGTTGAACGCTTTAACAGAACTCTGAAGGAGCGGATGTGGCGATATTTTACAGCTCACAACACGCATAGATATATCGATATAGTTCAAGATTTAGTAAAGGGGTACAACAACAGCTACCATAAGAGTATATGGATGAAGCCCTCCGTGGTCTCTTCTGAAAAATCTTTTCAAGTCTTTAAAAATCTGTATGGTTTGTTCCCCCTTCGCCATAAGAAAAAAAAAAAAAAAAAAAATCATAGTGGGGGACTTGGTGCGTATTTCCAAGTTGAGAGGTGTTTTCTACAAAAAATATGAGCACGGTTACAGCGATGAGGTGTTCACCGTTACCGAATGTCTGCCGCGTATACCCCCTGTCTACAAATTAAAAGATTATGACGGGGAACTTATAGAGGGGGATCTTTTTATGAGAAGGAATTACAGAAGGTACAGTTGGGTAAAGACAAAGTCTTTCACGTGGAGGAGATTCTAGATCAAAAGAGAGAAAAGGGTAAAAAAATGGGTGCTGGTCCGCTGGGAAAACTGGCCCCAAAAGTTCAACAGTTGGGTATTAGAGCACGATGTGGTGGAGGCATCAGGGGTTAACTTAAACCCTCATGCATGATAAATACACCATCATTCACCATCACAGCGGCTTCTACCTGACTCTCCCCAGTAATGTGTCTGCACATATATATCGTAATAACCAAAATTAGAATTATACAACCAATTTTCCAAAGCCTATAGAGTTATCAGAGGCCTGGGCAGTAGGTCTCAGCGAGATTACATACCCCCATAGTTGGTATAATATCAAAGATAAGGATCGTGATTTTTATTGCAAAAGGATATTGGAACCTGCGTAACTTATTAAGCTTAAAAAAGGGTTCTATAGAACCGTCGACAGGATCGTCTCAGAGTTGAATGAACTCCTAACCCAGAACAATATGGAAATACTCTTGATCTACAACCCTATACATAAATGTGTACAAATCTCAGGGGATGCTGGTGGGGGTATAAAGAAGCCTGATAATATTGTGTGGTGTTATTCGTGTTATCAACCTTTGTATGATGAATTGTTGAAGAAAATAAAAATCAAGTTTGTTGAAGGAATACCTGAATCCCTGTCTGATGATGAACTTCTCCCTCCTCATAAAAACAATCTGCTGGTTTTGGACGGTATGCTATCTGCAGGTAGCGAACATCCCGAAATTGCACAAGCTTTTACCCAATATACTCATCTTAGAAACCTGTCCGTGCTTTACTTGGTGCAGAATGTGTTTCACCAAGGTAAAAATAGTTGTACCATTAGTTTGAACACCAATTACATGGTTTTGTTCAAAAACCCTAGAGACAAACTACAAATTAACACTCTAGCTCAGCAGATATACCCAGGAAGAAAATCCTACTTTATGGAGAGCTACGAGGACTCTACCAAAGCACCATTTTCTAATTTAATCATGAATTTAAAAGCAAATACTCCAAAACACCCGAGGCTACGAACCGGTCTGTTGCCATGGGAGTGGCCGGCTGCGTACATTCCTAAAAAAGTAACCGCTATGTCTCTGCGTTTAAAAAGAAACCTGCCCCTCTTGAGAAGCCTAGTTGGGGCTACAGCTAAAGAACGGAAGGCCATCTTGGGTCTCTGTTCTTCAGATCTCATATTATCCCTATGTGAGATTGCTTTGAATCTTCTCAAAGGACGCATTCCACTCACCCTGACCCAATTGAAAATATTAAAGAGACAAAAGACCGCGATCAAACTCTTTGCCAATAAAAGGGCCAGTCTTCAAAAGAAAAGACATAGCATAAAACAGTCTGGGGGTTTTCTTCTACCTTTACTAAGTATAGCCGTGCCCTTCATCACAACGTGGGGGTTGAACACAGAGTGTGATGGCCAATAAAATGTACTTGGTGCCTCAACAAGAGTTGGATAGTTGGATAAAAAAAACAAATGCAGGGTCCTGAAAATATCAGACAAACAGCGGGAAATGATTTGGATACGGCCATGAAGGATATTTTGAACCAAAAAGGATTGAAACCTAATGATAAGGTCCAAAAATACACAAACCTCTTGCAAAGGTATTTGGCCTTGGTAAAACAAGGTGAGAGACAGACCAACCATTTAACGCTTTCCTTACCGGACCCTTGAAAAGATGACGAGCCTAGCGAGAGCCTAGCGAGAGCCAAGATCCTGTAATGCCTGTACCTGCGATCTTACCGGCTGAAGATCAAATGCCTGTTGAAGATAAAGTTATGCATGACATGTTGACACATGTTCCGGCACGTAACAGGAAAAGATACATTATGAACAAGATAAAAGTCTCAAAGGGGACCGCTACTTGGAATGGCAAAGGAGCGTTTATCCTTCAGGGCTCTGTTGTCAGGGGTTCACATATGCTTGACTTGCTTAAAAGTACCACGGCTGCTTTTGATATTTTCAAACAAAACAAGCTACAACGTTATCACTACTTCTTAAATCATCATTGTAAAGAGACATAACATCTTCAAAATAAACTCCCCGGGCTCTTTGGCATAGGTAGAATATACAGTGGTGACCGCATGTAGTGGAAAGGTTATCTTGCACTTGTTTAATGCTGTAGTATATCTCTGATCCATTTTTGGTCAAAGGTTCTTTAATAGATTTGGGGAAATGTGAAAAACCAGGTGGAAAGCCATAGGAATCAAAAACAGTTGAGATTTTTCTTCCTCCGTCTTCTAATGTCACAGCTAGCCAATGTTCACCCGGCATGTGTTTAGGATGGGTATTGACAATAAACATGGCCGGCCGCTCCGGCCATTTCTCAATAGGTAATTCATCCCAAGCCAACACTCCACAAAATTGTTTTTCAATGAATCGGATCATGAGCTCTTCCAACTCTTGGGTATTCATGTCTTTTTTTATTTTTTTATTTAACCTTTATTTAACCAGGTAGGCAAGTTGAGAACAAGTTCTCATTTACAATTGCGACCTGGCCAAGATAAAGCAAAGCAGTTCGACAGATACAACGACACAGAGTTACACATGGAGTAAAACAAACATACAGTCAATAATACAGTATAAACAAGTCTATATACAATGTGAGCAAATGAGGTGAAAAGGGAGGTAAAGGCAAAAAAGGCCATGGTGGCAAAGTAAATACAATATAGCAAGTAAAACACTGGAATGGTAGTTTTGCAATGGAAGAATGTGCAACTTTGCTCAACTATCCTTAATAATAATCCACTAAGACCTGTCTTCGGGCATTCACTTCCAAGATTGAATCAGAGCATGCATAAACAATCATGCTAACGGTACAGGCTAAAGGTGTACGGAAACGCATTTCCAGCCTGAGGTTACCTTTGGACACCACAGACAGATTTCCTGAGGTGTCATCATCAGGTGATACATTGAAAGCATACAATGTGTAACCCTCTGCAAAATAATTTCTGTCAATAGGTAAAGAGAGATCTTTTAGATGCCTCCCGTTAGCCAGGAATAGACTGTAAAATTCTCGCACAGATATGTTGTTATTAAATTGCGTTTGGAAAGCCTTAGCAGGGACCTGACGTCCATCCTGACAGAGAACTACATACTCTGCATTGAAGTGTTGAAAATTAAATGGGTTTTTATGTAAGCTGCCCGTATTAGAGGCGTGATCAACCAAACCTATAACAATGTATTGGGGTAAAGGGCCTAGAAAAAGGTTTTCTTGACTGCAGATTCTACTGCCCACAGGTATGCTAAAGGTTTTCATGGTAATTCTTTGGAGAGGGTAAAGGGCATTTCCTTTCATCAAAGCCTGTGAGTGACCCAGACGAACTGCCGAAGATACAGACACTTTTTAAATAAAAAGCGTTGCCCCCAACACTTTTAATCTAAAGTCCCCGTCCTGGGCAGACATCAGGCAAAACTCATCCTTGGCCCTGGTTAATTTTAGTCTTAAATCAACCGAATTTAAGAGTAAACGTTCTTGAGAGAAAAGAGGTTTGTGTATTTTCTTGAGAGTGTATAGGCCCTAGCAGATGAAACTCTCGAGATTCGGCACAGTAGTGAACGCGTGCCTCCAGTCCTTTGTTTGCACAAGTGGAAGGGTCTGTCGATTCCATAGAGACTCCTGCAGTATCCTTGCTAAACAGCCCGGCGCTGAATTGTGTCTTGAGAGTGTCTTCGGAGTAGTTGAGTAAACACTCCATGATGGCCCTATAAGGGTATGTGGCACTGCTTTGACTGATTAGGCATTCACCCAAAGCCACATCCACTTGGGAGAAGATGGTGGCCACTGGGTAATTAATGAGACTCACTTTAGGGCCTCCCGGGTGGCGCAGTGGTTAAGGGCGCTGTACTGCAGCGCCAGCTGTGCCATCAGAGACTCTGGGTTTGCGCCCAGGCTCTGTCGTAACCGGCCGCGACCGGGAGGTCCGTGGGACGACGCACAATTGGCCTAGCGTCGTCAGGGTTAGGGAGGGTTTGGCCGGTAGGGAAATCCTTGTGTCATCGCGCACCAGCGACTCCTGTGGCGGGCCAGGCGCAGTGGGCACTAACCAAGGTTGCCAGGTGCACGGTGTTTCCTCCTACACATTGGTGCGGTTGGCTTCCAGGTTGGATGGCGCTGTGTTAAGAAGCAGTGCGGCTTGGTTGGGTTGTGTATCGGCGGACGCATGACTTTCAACCTTCGTCTCTCCCGAGCCCGTACAGGAGTTGGAGCGATGAGACAAGATAGTAGCTACTAAACAATTGGATACCACGGAATTGACCACTTCTCAGTTCCTATGCTTCCTGGCTGATGTTTTGGTAACTTTTGAACACTTCCGGCGCCGACAGAGATGGCCGCCTCGCTTCGCGTTCCTAGGAAACTATGCAGTTTTTACGTGTTATTTCTTACACTAGTACCCCAGGTCATCTTAGGTTTCATTACATACAGCCGAGAAGAACTACTGAATATAAGATCAGCGTCAACTCACCATCAGTACGACCAAGAATATGTTTTTCGCGATGCGGATCCTGTGTTCTGCCTTACAACCAGTGCCACGGAGTGGATTACATGCAGCGACCCAAAAAAACGACTCAGAAAAAGAGGGAAACGAAGCGGTCTTCTGGTCAGACTCCGGAGACGGGCACATCGTGCACCACTCCCTAGCATTCTTCTTGCCAATGTCCAGTCTCTTGACAACAAGGTTGATGAAATCCGAGCAAGGGTAGCATTCCAGAGGGACATCAAAGACTGTAACGTTCTCTGCTTCACGGAAACATGGCTAACTGGAGAGACGCAATCCGAAGCGGTGCAGCCAGCGGGTTTCTCCACGCATCGCACCGACAGAAACAAACATCTTTCTGGTAAGAAGAGGGGCGGGGGCGTATGCCTTATGGCCAACGTGACATGGTGTGATGAAAGAAACATACAGGAACTCAAATCCTTCTGTTCACCTGATTTAGAATTCCTCACAATCAAATGTAGACCGCATTATCTACCAAGAGAATTCTCTTCGATTATAATCACAGCCGTATATATCCCCCCCCAAGCAGACACATCGATGGCTCTGAACGAACTTTATTTAACTCTCTGCAAACTGGAAACGATTTATCCGGAGGCTGCATTCATTGTAGCTGGGGATTTTAACAAGGCTAATCTGAAAACAAGACTCCCTAAATTTTATCAGCATATCGATTGCGCAACCAGGGGTGGAAAGACCCTGGATCACCCTGGATCCTGGTCACGGACCAGGATGTCTTGCTCCCAGGCAGACTAAATAACTTTTTTGCCCGCTTTGAGGTCAATACAGTGCCACTGACACGGCCTGCAACGAAAACATGCGGTCTCTCCTTCACTGCAGCCGAAGTGAGTAAGACATTTAAACGTGTTAACCCTCGCAAGGCTGCAGGCCCAGACGGCATCCCCAGCCGCGCCCTCAGAGCATGCGCAGACCAGCTGGCCGGTGTGTTTACGGACATATTCAACCAATCCCTATACCAGTCTGCTGTTCCCACATGCTTCAAGAGGGCCACCATTGTTCCTGTTCCCAAGAAAGCTAAGGTAACTGAGCTAAACGACTACCGCCCCGTAGCACTCACATCCGTCATCATGAAGTGCTTTGAGAGACTAGTCAAGGACCATATCACCTCCACCCTACCTGACACCCTTGACCCACTCCAATTTGCTTACCGCCCAAATAGGTCCACAGACGATGCAATCTCAACCACACTGCACACTGCCCTAACCCATCTGGACAAGAGGAATACCTATGTGAGAATGCTGTTCATCGACTACAGCTCGGCATTCAACACCATAGTACCCTCCAAGCTCGTCATCAAGCTCGAGACCCTGGGTCTCGACCCCGCCCTGTGCAACTGGGTACTGGACTTCCTGACGGGCCGCCCCCAGGTGGTGAGGGTAGGCAACAACATCTCCTCCCCGCTGATCCTCAACACTGGGGCCCCACAAGGGTGCGTTCTGAGCCCTCTCCTGTACTCCCTGTTCACCCACGACTGCGTGGCCACGCACGCCTCCAACTCAATCATCAAGTTTGCGGACGACACAACAGTGGTAGGCTTGATTACCAACAACGACGAGACGGCCTACAGGGAGGAGGTGAGGGCCCTCGGAGTGTGGTGTCAGGAAAATAACCTCACACTCAACGTCAACAAAACTAAGGAGATGATTGTGGACTTCAGGAAACAGCAGAGGGAACACCCCCATCCACATCGATGGAACAGTAGTGGAGAGGGTAGCAAGTTTTAAGTTCCTCGGCATACACATCACAGACAAACTGAATTGGTCCACCCACACAGACAGCATCGTGAGGAAGGCGCAGCGGCGCCTCTTCAACCTCAGGAGGCTGAAGAAATTCGGCTTGTCACCAAAAGCACTCACAAACTTCTACAGATGCACAATCGAGAGCATCCTGGCGGGCTGTATCACCGCCTGGTATGGCAACTGCACCGCCCTCAACCGTAAGGCTCTCCAGAGGGTAGTGAGGTCTGCACAACGCATCACCGGGGCAAACTACCTGCCCTCCAGGACACCTACACCACCCGATGCTACAGGAAGGCCATAAAGATCATCAAGGACATCAACCACCCGAGCCACTGCCTGTTCACCCCGCTGTCATCCAGAAGGCGAGGTTAGTACAGGTGCATCAAAGCTGGGACCGAGAGACTGAAAAACAGCTTCTATCTCAAGGCCATCAGACTGTTAAACAGCCACCACTAACATTGAGTGGCTACTGCCAACACACTGTCAATGACACTGACTCTACTCCAGCCACTTTAATAATGGGAATTGATGGGAAATGATGTAAATATATCACTAGCCACTTTAAACACTTTAGACCTTATATAATGTTACTTACCCTACATTATTCATCTCATATGCATACGTAGATACTGTACTCTATATCATCGACTGCATCCTTATGTAATACATGTATCACTAGCCACTTTAACTATGCCACTTGGTTTACATACTCATCTCATATGTATATACTGTACTCGATATCATCTACTGTATCTTGCCTATGCTGCTCTGTACCATCACTCATTCATATATCCTTATGTACATATTCTTTATCCCCTTACACTGTGTATAAGACAGTAGTTTTTTTTTGGAATTGTTAGTTAGATTACTTGTTTGTTATTACTGCATTGTCGGAACTAGAAGCACAAGCATTTCGCTACACTCGCATTAACATCTGCTAACCATGTGTATGTGACAAATACAATTTGATTTGATTTGATTTGAATTGGGGAGAAAAAGGGGTAAAATTCACAAAAAAATTATGTAAAAAAAATGAGACTCACGATGAGTCTATTAGCACCGTCTCTTTTGGTCACTTTTAGACGTAAATGCACCAAGGTGTTGTTGAGGTCCAGATAGTTGTCACCGTGGCCTGGTATGAAAAATTTGTCGGTAATGGCAGAGAGTGGGGCTATCTCCACATAATTGGACCTCTCTATTGAATGTTGTGTTAAGTGAGCCGTGAAAAGATCGAGCTCTGTCTTTATAGCTTCAGAGGGAAGCTGGGATGGGCAGTCTATGTTCTTTATTCTATAATTTGGGATTTCTGTGTTTGGCCTGGTATGGTTCTCAATCAGAGGCAGCTGTCAATCGTTGTCCCTGATTGAGAACCATACTTAGGTAGCCTGGTTTCACCTTTGAGTTGTGGGTGATTATTTTTCCGTTTCAGTGTTTGCAACCATTCGGGACTGTTTCGGTTTTCATTTTGATTATTTTGTTATTTTGTATTTTGTATTAATTTTCCATTAAAATACATTATGGATACATACCACGCTGCATTTTGGTCCTCCGATCCTTCCTACTACTCCTCCTCAGAGGAGGAAGAAGAAACCCGTAACAGATATGTCGGAATACACAAATATGTTGTAAAATCCTGCATGTATATCCGCAGGGAATGGGAATCATTTATCTTTCACATACGTCCATTTATTGGGACCCATCCCCAACAAGTAGGCTAAATTATCGCTGGTCTTTATACCCCCCCCAGCATCCCCTGAGATTTGTACACGTTTATGTATAGGGTTGTAGATCAATAGTATTTCCATATTGTTCTGGGTTAGGAGTTCATCTCTGAGACGATCCTGTCGACGGTTCTATAGAACCCTTTTTTAAGCTTATTAAGTTTCGCAGGCTCCGCTATCCTTTTGCAATAAAAATCACGGTCCTTATCTTTGATATTATACCAACTATGGGGGTATGTAATCTCGCTGAGACCTACTTCCCAGACCTCTGATAACTCTATAGGCTTTGGAAAATTGGTTGTATAAATCAAATTTTGGTTATTATGATATGATATATATGTGCAGACGCATTACTGGGGAGAGTCAGGTAGAAGCCGCTGTGTTCCATATGCACTCCTGTGTACACGCGACTTATGGTGTATTTATCATGCATGAGGGTTTAAGTTAACCCCCGATGCCTCCACCATATCGTGCACTAATACCCAACTGTTGAACTTTTGGGGCCAGTTTTTTCCAGCGGACCAGCACCCATTTTTTTACCCTTTTCTCTCTTTTGATCTAGAATCTCCTCCACGTGAAAGACTTTGTCTTTACCCAACTGTACCTTCTGTAATTCCTTCTCATAAAAAGATCCCCCTCTATAAATTCCCCGTCATAATCTTTTAATTTGTAGACAGGGGGTATGCGCGCTCATATTGTTTGTAGAAAACACCCCTCAACTTGGAAATACGCATTAAGTCCCCCACTATGAATGTAAAAAAAAAAAAAATTCTTACGGCGAAGGGGGAACAAACCATATAGATTTTTAAAGACTTGAAAAGAGTTTTCAGAAGAGACCTCGGAGGGCTTCATCCGTATACTCTTATGGTAGCTGTTGTTGTACCCCTTTACTAAATCTATGCGTATTGTGAGCTGTAAAATATCGCCACATCCTCTCCTTCCGAGTTCTGTTAAAGCGTTCAACAACTGAAGCTTTCAAATCGGAGCCTGTAGCAAAATGTACTATATTGTGCTTCTTCATGAGTTTCTGAAAAGTGTTATTAAAAAATCATTTTCACCCATCAGTCTGCACTTTCTTGGGGGCTCCTCCTTCCTTCAAGATAGAGTCAAAGGCCCGGGTCACCTCTGCCCCACTCTTATTTTTTAAGACCCTTACAAATGCTATTTTAGAGAAAATATCTATAACCGTTAGCATGTAGCGATTTCCATAATTTTTATCTGCAAGGGCCTGCATGTCATATAGATCCGCCTGCAATTGGGACAAGGGATGAGTAGAAAAAACTCTATTGGAAATTGTTTTCGTACAGGTTTATGTAGAGTATGAGCATCCTGCTCGGCTAACCACTCATTCACTTTAGTAGCGCTTAACCGGCTACCTGTTTCTTCGGCTATAGCTCTCTGTAAACGCTCCTTACCCCCATAAGACCCGGGGTTAGAGGGGTTATAATAAATGTTTATCAAAATCTGCTCCGCCATCCTTCTTGCCTCTCTGAGGTACAATAACGTTAATGAGCCACTTTCAAATAACGACAACATTTCATTTTTTTTTGTTGTTGCAAACATCAAGTATTACGTATACAGACAATTCAGGATTCGTTGCAGTATACTTGTCCCCGTTTTCTCAACGATCCCAGCATGCAACACCCTGTATTTTTGAAAGAGGAGGGAGGGAAGCGCTACTAAAGGTACACAATAGTACATTTTGGTAGATAGAAGGTGCTCTTTGGTAAAAGGGGTAAATTGGTCATCAAAAAGAAAGGAGGACCAAGGCACTCTTCATATAATTGATTAAAATGCCTTTAATATTATGGCATGTTCAATAGAAACAACTTTCTTTTTTTTTTTTTTAACCGACGCGTTTCGGCTGCATGGCCTTCGCCAGGGAGTACAAAAAAAAAAAACAAGGTCCTCTTTTTAATAGCTTTTCAATTAGCCTTAATTGGAAGAAGGAGTGGTTACACAATTGATTGGACACACCTAGTAAGCAATACTATACACATTAAAAGGTGAAATACTGTAGCAATATTATCATAAAAATACAACTCCAAACTAGAAGTATCAGAACACTAAAAGGTAGTTCTAACCTTAAATATGACTGGGAGAGGTGTCAAGAATAAGAAAGCTATATATTCCATAGTACACTAGAACACAGAAAAACATGAACAACAGTCTAACCATAGCTGAGGGCAATTGAGCAAAATGTCCACTAGATGACAGCAAATGGACCCATCACGACACTACAGGAAGGGTGAGAAATCCAAATCTTAGGCGTCTTGGGCGTTAGTGTTGGATGGCGCAATAAAGTCCGGTTCCCCCATTATCCTCTGCTCTCTGCGCTTGACTCCACATCCACCCCTCCAGGCTCTGTGACAGTTATAATTATCTACTTCATCACATACACTACCGTTCAAAAGTTTGGGGTCACTTAGAAATGTCCTTGTTTTTTAAAGAAAAACACTTTTTTTGTCCATTAAAATAACATGAAATTAATCCGAAATACAGTGTAAACATTGTTATTAATGTTGTAAATGACTACTGTAGCTGGAAACTGCAGATTTTGTATGCAATATCTACATAGGTGTAGATATATCTACATAGAGGCCCATTATCAGCAACCATCATTCCTGTGTTCCAATGGCGCGTTGTGTTAGCTAATCCAAGTTTATCATTTCAAAAGGCTAATTGATCATTAGAAAACCCTTTTGCAATTATGTTAGCACAGCTGAAAGCTGTTGTTCTGATTAAACAAGCAATAAAACTGGCGTTCTTTAGACTAGTTGAGTATGAGTCTGTGAGAGCCAGAAATCTTGCTTGTTTGTAGGTGACCAAATACTTATTTTCCACCATAATTTGCAAATAAATTCATAAAAAATCCTAAAATGTGATTTTCTGGATTTTTTTCTCATTTTGTCTGTCATAGTTGAAGTGTACCTATGATGAAAATTACAGGCCTCTCTCATCTTTTTAAGTGGGAGAACTCGCACAATTGGTGGCTGGATGCCATTTGGCTGGATGCCATTTGGAACACAGAAAATGGGTAGGATTCTGTGAGTGTGTCGCTGGTTGGAGCACCACTATGAGCAGAGATCTAGAGTTATGAGGGTTAATGACAACTATAATAATAACTGTATATAATAACTGTTTCCCTGAGGAGCTCCCCTCGAAAGTAGCACTAGATTCAAGTTTAATTTATTTGTGAAGGAGGAGTAAACCTAGATTCACTCGTGTCAGGGGGATGAGGACAAAAATACGCCTATAATTGACACCTGTAGATAATCTTTATGCCAACCAGTGGTAGAGAACATAAAACTATTTCTCATAAAACTGTTTCAGAAAATAGAAATCCCCAGTATGGTGGAGGACTGGACAGAAAGCTTATCTTGAACGTAGACTATACATCCCTCAGGCTTTGGAGTCCATCTTTAATTTCAATTCCCTGTCAGATCCAATTCTTTATACACCTGTTAAAATGTCTTAGGAGGAGCAATAATACCACATTGCAATAATTAGCTTATTTTCCCTCCTAGAATATTGCTAGAAGCAATCTGTGGAAGATTTATAAGGGATTGACGTAACTGCTTTCTCCTTAAGAAACAAATCCTTGTTATTAGAGATAATGATCAAGGATACATAATGCTTCTATATGCTGAGGGATGAAACTGTATTTTTCATGAAGGACCATAAATGTAGATGATCCCTCCCTCCCTTACATCTCAGTTAACTACCAATTACTCATTGCTGTTGCACTGCACAGACATGAAGCTTTTTAGAATTGTGCATCATGAATATAATTACTGCATTAAGTTAACAATATCAAAAACATTCTTTGTACAATTGGAAGAGATCAGAGAGAGCTTTGAAAATAGACAAAGGTGATTGGTGGCTTGCGATGTGAATGGTGTTTCTCAGGAGAATCAGAAAGGTTTAAGGTTTAAGCATTTGCAAATCAAAGCAGAACTCTGTCTTTCTGAGTGGTCTATTCCTGGGAAGCAATTGATGAGGAGGGACACACACGATCAAGCGAGACATGCCCTGTTCAGGAAGTGTCTGGAGAAAGACACTAGTTATTGACAGAGGTTAGTGTTACACTGTCCATTCATTGTCCTTCATGTTGTATTAGAGTTTGTTATTATGGACCTCAGAACCAAATGCCCCTCGACAGTTGAATTAAACTCCTGTTTGGAGTGTTTGTATTCTGTGTTTGGGAACGTGTTGATTAGCTATCATTTGCTCATCAACCTATGGATGATTGTAATGTCAACAATCCACCCATCCCTTATTATAACTTTATAGGTAAACTGCACTCATTCTTACATCTGAGCCTCAAAAGTGTTTGTTTTTTTACCTTTAGTGAGTGGCACTACCATCTCATTATTATCATTTTGCTTTCATACACAGCAATAATGAGAGAGAGAGAGAGAGAGAGAGAGAGAGAGAGAGAGAGAGAGACACAGACAGACAGACAGACAGACAGACAGACAGACAGACAGACAGACAGACAGACAGACAGACAGACAGACAGCTGCAGGCATAATCAGGATGCAGGTGGCATGGAAACCATCAGGGAGACCCTGCCATCTGAGAGGGATGCTTTTCATGAGGGATGACTCATCGCTCTCTTCCTCCCTCCCGGCCTCCTCAAAGTCTCTCTCTTTCTTTCTCTCTCTCTCTCCCTTCTCCTTCCTGGCCTCCTCACATGCGTTCACTCTCACTCTCTCTCCAAATTTCTCTATCTGTGATCTGTTTATCTTCAGTCTCTCTTAGATTAGGGAGTAATATTCCCAATCTGCGCTCGCCGCTTTGTCATTCTAATGCATTAGCTGGCTTGACTGGAGATTTGAAAAGGGATCTGAATGCATTATCAACCTGATTCTAGTCTATTTGAAAGGATATCAAGAATTTCAAGCATAACTGATTTCAGTCTGGAAAGTAATTTCCACAAAGTCATTATATCCCTTTTAGTATCCAATTTACTACAACAAATGGACTTCTTATCACAAAACAACAGCACACTGCACTGAAGGTGTCTAACAAGTGGGGTTGGGGTAAATTCCATCTGAATAGCAATACATTTGAACTGGAATTGACCTCCAGGTAACCCTTCTGATGAGGATCTTACATAGATTCATCATTATCTGGTGTTGACTAACTACTACCTTTAGATGGCGCTAATCTCCACATTACAACTGGTTAGAGATCTCAATCATTTGCTTTTTCTCCAGGCCACTGGCGGGCACTGTAACATATGTGATTGAATGGTAGCAATCTGAATAATCGTTGAGCATACACAAAGATGATGGATATACTGACAAGGTACATGTCTCTCTGCCCAAGTGATGACCTGTCATTCTAGGCAGGTGGGGCAGAGCCCTGTTTTGAGCCTCACCTGTTTAGCAAACTAAATAAATAAATAATTGTGGTCATTTTTTGTTGTTGCCTGTTTTGCTTGTTATTTTGGCATTAATACGTGCCACATATCAGTTTGAAAACAATGTAAAAAAAATCTTTGAGTTAATAAAGCCGCATACAAACATGGTCTCTTTTTTGCTTTCTTGGGTAAGGCAGCTCCAAAATGCAGGTGTTTCATTCTAGCTCAGTGCTTTATGTGGTGGTGGGGCAGCCAACGGAAAATACGGAGCGTAGGGGTTGGTAATGTTCTCTAGATGCGCCGTGATTGGCTCAATGTTCTGTCACTCATGGGGACACTACGTCACCGCAAAATCTACAGGGAGAGCTCAGAAATTCCAGCCCCTTGGGTACTGCCATAGAGTTTGAAGTGCCCATCCAAGAAGACTCAAGGTCATCAGCCACAGATAAAATGACGTCAAATGATGTTATATTTACAGTAGCTTTGATTTGACTGGATATGTCATCATACTTTCAAAATCTTAGCTAGCAAGATAGCAGTCATCATGAATCAAGTTGACAATCTACTGGAAAATCATCCTTGTCATATGAAGAGAAATTATGAAGAGATATTATAGATTAAATGTATCTGTGCTCAGTCGGTCCCAAGCACCTGACCCTGTGCAGCATCAATATGCATCTAACCGGTATACCAACCGCTCTGCTCAAGCTCCAAGGAGGTGTTTTGTCTGCCAGCAGGCCAGAACAGATGCACGCTGCACACACTGCTTCCGATGTGGGAGTGGAGAACATTTTCAAGCTGGATGTAAAATCCGGGGAGCCAGACCATCAAGGGAGGCCCCTTTAAACGGAAACGGGTTACCGCTGAGGGACGAGTGTTAACCGTAGCTACCAAAAAGTCCCAGAAATTTGCAAATTGTGCCAGAGAAGATTCATTTGAGAACCTGAAACAATGTTCATCATGTAAAGAGACACTGTACTGTTCCAAAGTATGTCAAAACCAACATTGGACTAAACATAAGGAAAAATGCACTCACCTGAAAATTGACTTTTAATAGTGAAAGGTTTTCCTGCACAGAGGGAAATGCCCACTCCTTACCATCCCTAGCTCAAGGTTGCCACCCCCGTAAGGTCACCTCGCTAGTCGGCAGACAGTGCCTTATTGAGTGTCACCTGAATCGCCACCACCTCCAAGCTCTATGGGACACAGGCTCTCAGGTATCGGTCATTGATGAACGATGGAAAGAGGAATCTCTCCCAAACGCAAGGCTGAGAGATGTTTCAGAAATCCTGGACTCACCTGATGATCTAAGGTTGACTGCAGCAAATGGGACTGAAATGCCGTACCTGGGATGGATTGAAACAACTTTTCGGCTAGCCTCTGAAACTGACCAAACAAAGGAACTGATCATTCCGGTGCTGATAATGAAAGGCTGTCACCTATCACATCCCATCATAGGTTTCAATGTTATCGAGCACATTCTGACAATGACCGAAAAGACTAAACAATACAGTACAGTAAAAACAGCTTTCCCAAGCCTCAAAAGAAACAAGGTGAGAGCTTTTATACAGGCTGTTAGTGCAGAACAGACAGATGAATACGCAGTGAAAACCAAGAAAGAGAAGGTTGCTGTACCAAAACACAGTAGCATTCAGATTGAGTGCCGTGTAGCTTCCCAGCCTTTCAAAGATGACATGACAATGCTTTTCCAGCCAGACCTGAACCCGCAGTGGCCAGACGACCTTGAGTTCTTTGACACACTAGTCAGAGTCAGGAAAGGTGTTTTTCCAGTTATCCTGCTTGATGTCTCTAACCCCACTGACCACGACATTGCCCTGCTAGGACGCACAATAATCGGTACAGTACAAACCATTATGACTGTGTTACCTGCCCAAGTCTTTGAAAAAACTGTCACCTCAGCCACAGTGAATCACACCAGCGTTCGAACCCCATGTACTGCTACTGAACCGTGGGATCCACCAGTAGGTTTAACTCACCTAACCGAAGAGCAGAGAGAGGTTGTTAGGCAAATGCTTAGAGAAGAGTGTCACTCCTTCTCCAGATCAGACAATGACATTGGCTGCATTGAACAATTGAAAATGGCTATTTCTCTAAAGGACTCTGAACCAGTAAAGCGCACATACATGTCAGTGCCCAGGCCACTGTATCAGGAGATGAAGGGTTACATTTATGACCTCATAGTCCAGGGCTGGGTTAGGAAGTCAAACTCTTCATATTCTTCACCTGTCGTGTGCGTCCGTAAGAAGGACGGGACCCTCCGGTTGTGTATAGATTACAGAGACCTGAACAGAAAGACACATCCCGACCGCCAGCCCATCCCTCGGGTCCAAGACATCATGGACAGTTTAGGTGGTAATTCCTGGTTCTCCCTCTTAGATCAGGGGAAAGCGTATCACCAGGGGTTCATCTCTGAAGAGAGCAGACCACTGACAGCATTTGTGACACCGTGGGGACTCTATGAGTGGATACGTATGCCATTCGGCCTCATGAACGCTCCTGCAGCTTTTCAGCGGTGTATGGAGGAGTGTTTGGAAGGGCTCCGGGATAACATCTGCATTCCTTATCTGGACGACACGCTAGTTTTCAGTAAAACATTCAACAGCCATGTGAATGATGTGTGAAAAGTTTTGCAGCGTCTCAGAGAGTATGGCATGAAACTCAAACCAAGTAAGTGTGATCTCTTTAAACCCCAGGTCCGTTATTTGGGCAGAATAGTGTCTGCAGAGGGCAGCTGAGTTGACCCAGACAATTTTGAAGCAGTAAGAGCATTGAAAGAAATCAGACCAGAGACTGTGGGCCAGCTCAGAAAAATGCTTGGTTTACTCACTTACTACAGACAGTACATCAAAGACTTTTCTAGGAGTGCCAGCTGCCTGTATGACCTCCTGAAAGCAGATTCAGAGAAATTACCTGACCACCCACGGAAAACAAAAACAAAGAAAGTAAGTCATGTGGTGCCCTCAAACAAGCCAATCCTGTGGACTGACCAGCATCAACAGGCACTTGAACAGCTGATTGAGTGTTTGCTTCACCCACCAGTTTTAGGTTTCCCTGATTTCACTCAGCCATTTGTTGTACACACTGATGCGTCACACCAAGGTTTGGGAGCAGTTCTTTATCAAAAGCAAGAGGGAAAGCTTAGAGTCATTGCTTATGGCTCTCGAACCTTAACAGCAGCTGAGAAGAACTATCACTACCACTCGAGCAAGCTAGAATTTCTAGCTCTAAAATGGGCAATCACTGATAAGTTCCATGACTATTTGTACTATGCTCCGACCTTCACTGTATACAGCGATAACAACCCGCTCTGCTACATTCTGTCTACTGCAAAACTGAACGCAACCACTTCCAGGTGGGTTGCAGACTTGGCTGATTTCCACTTTACAATAAAGTACAGGCCAGGCAGAGAGAACGGTGATGCAGATGCTTTGTCAAGGATGCCACTGGATGTAGAGTCACTGATGAGAGAATGTTCTGAGGAGCTTCCACCAGACACCATCGCCGCCACGATACAAGCAGTTGAGGTACAGAAAGAGGCTGTTGTACCTTGGTCATTTTCAGCTGCATCGATGTCAGTATCAGCTGAAGGTGAGACAACCACTGCAACAACCAGCTCGATCCCAAAAGATGGGATAAGAGAAGCACAAGAATCTGATCTGGTCATCCGTCCTGTGCTCAATTTCAAACTGTCTGGTTCCAAACCGCCAGTTAAAGAGCAAAAGAAATTCAGTCCAAAGACAAAATGCCTATTCAGAGAATGGGACAAATTGACAATAGACAGTGATGGCATTCTGTACATAATCACTACAGCAGTTAGTTCTACCAGAGCAGTACAAAGGAAAAGTGATGGAAGAGTTGCACAAATAACATGGGACACCAAGGTATACTGACCGCACTGTATCACTAGTACGTGACCGCTTCTTCTGGCCATATATGCAATCTGACATCGAGCACTATGTGACTAAAACGTGTAGCTGTGTCAAGCAGAAAAAGCCAGCCCATGCAACAAGAGCTCCTCTGACAAACATTGTGACAACACAGCCATTTGAACTGGAATGTATTGACTTCCTTCATCTCGACAGATGCAAAGGGGGATATGAGTACATCCTCGTGATTGTTGATCATTTTACACGTTTCACTCAAGCCTACGCCACCACATCAAAGTCAGGTAAAACTGCTGCAAATCTCATCTTCAATGACTTTGCCCTGAAGTTCGGGTTCCCGTCCCGCATCCACCATGACCAAGGGGGAGAATTTGAAAATCAGTTGTTCCATCAGTTAAAGAAACTCAGTGGCATGGCGGGGTCCAGGACAACACCCTATCACCCGATGGGAAACGGTCAAGCGGAACGCATGAACAGAACATTGTTGCAAATGTTAAAGACACTAACTGAGACACAAAAGTCAAATTGGAAGGAGTCTCTGAACAAACTGGTTTATGCCTATAACTGCACCCGTTGCGAAGTGACTGGCTATTCACCATTTTATCTTCTGTTTGGGAGATCACCCAGGCTTCCAGTTGATATGCTCTTTGGATTGTGCACAGAGGCAGGTTCCAGTAACCAGCGAGAATATGTGGAGAACTGGAAACGAGGGATGGAAGAAGCACACGCCATTGCAAATGAAAATGCTCAGAAAGCCGCTGAAAGAAGTAAGAAGTACTATGACACTAAAGTTAGGAGTTCAGTGCTACAGCCTGGCGAGCGAGTTCTGATTAAAAACCTGACACCAAGAGGAGGACCAGGAAAACTCCGTAACCATTGGGAAGATACAATTCACACAGTGGTGAGACAAATGGGTTCAGACCTGCCGATTTATGAATTGAGACCAGAAAAGGGTAGGGGACGCTCCAGGGTCCTGCACAGAAATCAGCTCATGTCCTGTGACCACTTACCTTTTGAGACACAACCAGAAATGACCAAAGTGGACAAAAGTCAGAAAACGAGGAGACACCAGCCTGTATCACAGACTCTAGATTCTGATGAAGACAGTGGGGATGAATATGACCTTCATCATGAGCCGTCACAGGTTCCCACATCTCCTACAGTACCTGAGGAGAGGAATGCTGAACCAGCGAGAGAGTGGGAACACAGACCCCCAACAGTGAAACAGACAGTTGCAGTGCCAGTCCCTGATACGCTACCAGCACAGCCTCTTGTTGAAAAGCAGCTGGAGGAGACAACAACAGTTAAAGACCTGCCTGCTGAAAATTTGCCTGCTGATCATGATCATCCACCAAGTGCCTTTCCTTCATATACTGATGCTGCTGAACCTGAGGAACCAGCCTACCAGCTGCCACAAAGAGAGAGACACCCTCCAAGACATATCACCTATGATCAGCTTGGTATCCCTTCCTGCTACAGTATACAGCCACAGTTGTTCCCTGTCTACTCTGCACCAGGACTGGTTCCATGGCTGCCATCACCACAGCATTGTTACTTTCAGCCACCTTACATGTATGGGCTTCAGCAAACATGAGGCTACAGAGTTGACATGTTTGACCATGGACTACTGTCTGATTTCACAGACTGTCAAAAGAGACAATTTGCAGACTATGCATATAGATCATTAAAATTGATGGACTGTTGATCAATAGTATGAGAAAATACTGCTTATGTTATATAGCTGGTCAACAGATATGGACTGTGAATATAACTTGTTTGTTATATTTGAACTGTGACCCTTGACCTCTGCTCAAGTACTACCTTACAGAAGAGGATTTTCTAGGTCCAGTGCATATGGACTGTTGAAGAAGACAATGTTGGTAATGTTGGGACAACATTTATTTTGTCGGGGAGAGTGTGACAGGTTAAAGGAAATATTCATAGCCTGTTATACATGAAAAAGTATTAGTAAGTTCATAGTATGTGAGGATCTTAAAACATCTAAGGTTAAAAAGATGCATTCAGTATTAGTTGATAGAGACTGATAACATTCATATAATTGTGTTAAAGTTAAAATCTGTCAAAGGGTACGAATTGTGAGAGTAATGTGTAAACGTTATATTGATTACTTTATTTTGTGGTGCCTAAAAGTGTTAATCTGTGATCTACGAAATGCTCTTAATCTATGAGCCGGAGATCGATTGCTCTGGTCTCCACCCATATTCCTGGGGAAAATCGCGGTCTTTTCTCATTACACTAAACGTTGAATTGAGAATACAACACCATATCACTCTCGTGATTATTTCTCCCCTGTTTTCAGGTACTTTATTGATGATAAAAATAGTAATTTAAATGTTATAACTCGCTAACATATCAAGAGTGTTTAAGGTGTGTCTTAGTAACGTCTTGAGGAAGTTAGAGTTAAGTTTGAAGAGAGTAATATTAGCCCTGCTCGGTTGAAGTGAAGAATAGCATCGTACTGAGAGTAGCTGCCATTTTATGTCGATTGTGAATGAACATGTACGTTGTTAATAAGATATTTTGCTGTGTTATTTGTATAATGGGATTTCTGTTGTTTTGTAATGTGTTACTTTTGTGAAATGATTGCACTAAATGTTGAATTGAGAATACAACACCGTATCACTCTCGATTATTTCTCCCCTGTTTTCAGGGGCGTAACAGTAGCATCATACACAACAAGACTCAATGCTGTACTAACTAATCGTATGCAAGTCAAAAATAAATGAAAAACAATTCTAAACTATTCTAATTTTACTTGGATACCCGTTTCTGAAATGGTTGTTCCAGTTTAGATGTTTTGTGTAGTCACAGGGCTTGGTTTTTCCAACCCAGGCAGTAATTTTGAATACAAGTTATTACAAATGCCAAAAATGGATATCCCCACACTGGCTGGATTCCAATGGGAATTACACATCTTGCAAGCCAGCATAATGTGACTTGCCAGCCTTATGTGCCTGCAGACCTGAATTTCAGGACATTTTATTACACTCTCAGAAAAATAGGATTAGAATTGTTCTTAAAGGGGTATAAACAGTTGTCACTGTAGTGGTACCCTGTAAGGTCATCCTTTGTACCTTTAGTTGTACATGTGTAATTGTACCCCACTTCATACCTCAGGCCACATCAGGGTGAGTTGTAAAATTCCAGTGACTTTACCAAAAACCTAGTTGAAGGATTTTGGATTTCCTGCTTCCATTTCCAGGAAACTTCCAACCAGGAGTTCTGGAAAACCTAGGAACATTGCCAAAATTTGTGACCATATCTGCAAGTCACATGTAATTCAAATTGGAATACAGCCAGTTAAACTAGAACAAACATTTCAGTAACTGGTGCAAAAAAATCAAACTAACTAATTGGATAAGTTTAAAAAATCTGTTATTTATCTTTGTGTAGCATAAGATTAATCAATCAATCAACATGCACAAACATAGATATTGAAACAAACAATTATAAAAAATCTACCTGCAATAGAGCATGCTGGGAAATAATGATGGCTGTAGTTCTTCTTCTTTGGTATCATGGCGTTCACACATTTATTTGTGCATGCCTCCACCTATTGTGAGGGAGCGTGTGGTCGATCACGTTCCATTTTGTGATTTTTAAAAAAAGGAATGGGGAAAATAAAAAAATTGTACCACCAACTAACCCTGTGCCTACACTACCGTTCAAAAGTTTGGGGTCACTTACAAATGTCCTTGTTTTTGAAAGAAAAGCACTTTCTGTCCATTAAAATAACATGAAATTGATCAAAAAATACCGTATATACATTGTTAATGTTGTAAATGACTATTGTAGCTGGAAAAAGCAGATTTTTTATGGAATATCTACATAGGTGTACAGAGGCCCATTATTATCAACCATCACTCCTGTCTTCCAATGGCATGTTGTCTTAGCTAATCCAAATTTATCATTTTAAAAGTCTAATTGATCATTAGAAAACCCTTTTTCAATTATGTTAGCACAGCTGAAAACTGTTGTGCGGATTAAACAAGCAATAAAACTGGCCTTTAGACTACTTGAGTATCTGGAGTATCAGCATTCGTGGGTTCGGTTACAGGCTCAAATTGGCCAGAAACAAAGACCTTTCTTCTGAAACTCGTCAGTCTATTCTTGTTCTGAGAAATGGCCATTCCGTGCAAGAAATTGCCAAGAAACTGAAGATATCTTACAATGCTGTGTACTACTCCCTTCACAGAACAGCGCAAACTGGCGCTAACCAGAATAGAAAGTGGATTAGTGTCTAGTTTGAGAAACATACCTCACAAGTCCTCAACTGGCAGCTTCATTAAATAGTACACGCAAAACACCAGTCTCAACGTCAACAGTGAAGAGGCGACTCGGGGATACTGGCCTTCGAGGCAGAGTTCCTCTGTCCAGTGTCTGTGTTCCACCTTAATCTTTTCTGTTTATTGGCCAGTCTGAGATATGGCCATTTCTTTGCAACTCTACAGGGGGTACCGGTACACAGTCTGTGTGGGGGCACCGGTTAGTCGAGGTAATTGAGGTAGTATGTACATGTACTGTAGGTAAAGAAAGTGACTATGCATAGAATATAAACAAAGAGTAGCAGCAACGTAAAAGAGGAGTATGGGTAGCCCTTTGATTAGCTGTTCAGGAGTCTTATGGCTTGGGGGTAGAACCTTGGCGCTCCGGTACCGCTTCTCATGTAGCAGCAGAGAGAACAGTCTATGACTAGGGTGTAACGGCTGTTGGAAGGAGAGGACCAAGGTGCAGCGTGGTAAGTGTTCATATTTATTTGTTGAACTGAACACTAAATACAAAAATAACAAGAGAATAAATGAAACCGAAACAGTCCCGTAAGGTGCAAACACTGATGCGGAAAACAACTACCCACAAAAACCCAGTGGGGAAAAGCTACCCAAGTATGGTTCTCAATTAGAGACAATGATCGACAGCTGTCCCTGATTGAGAACCATACCCGGCCAAAACAAAGAAATACAAACGCATAGAAAAAGAACATAGAATGCCCACCCAAATCACACCCTGACCAACCCAAAAATAGAGACATAAAAAGCTCTCTACGGTCAGGGCGTGACATAGGGTGGCTGGAGTCATTGACAATCTTCATGGCCTTCATCTGAAACCGCCTGATAAAGAGGTCCTGGATGGCAGGAAGCTTGACCCAAATGATGTACTGGGCCGTATTTGTATTGATTATGGATTCCATTAGCTGCTGCCAAACTAAGGCAATTTCTATAATTTTAAAAACATTAAAATATATTCACAGATTTCACAACAAACTGTGTGCCTTCAGGCCCATACTCCACCACTACCACATCTCTACAGTACTAAATCCATGTGTATGTATAGTGTGTATGTTATCGTGTGTGTGTGTGTGTGTGTATGTTTCTGTGCCAATGTTTGTGTTGCTTCACAGTCCCCGCTGTTCCATAATGCTCCCTAAAACACTTCAGCTAGCAGGCCTTTCTAATCGACCTGGCCCGGGTATCCTGGAAGGATATTGACCTCATCCCGTCAGTAGAGAATGCCTGGTTGCTCTTCAAAAGTGCTTTCCTCTCCATCTTAAATAAGCATGCTCCATTAAAACTATTAGAACTAAGAACAGATATAGCCCTTGGTTCAACCAAGACTTGACTGCCTTGACCAGCACAAAAACATCCTGTGGCGTTATGCATGAGCATAAAAATCCCCCCCCCCCGATATGCAACTTTCAGGGAAGTTAGAAACCAATATTTTTTTTTTTTTTGAAAAATAATTTATTACGTTCAATACCATTCATTCTTTACAAAGACATATTTCTTATTCAAATCAAACAATGGTACTTTTTATTTTTTTTAACAAACAACCAAAAAATCCCAAAACAAAACCTCAGGGGAGCATCTTCCCTCCCCGTCATCCTACAAACTACCTTTCCCTATCTCCCTATCATACTCTATCCCCTTCCTAATCTAAATCACACCTAGCCCTAAACCCCCCTTCCATCTCTCCCGGGCAGCATGCTGCCCCCACTTCCTCTCCTCCCTCTTCATCCTCCCTTTCAAATCTCCTTCCACCCTCCTCACTATTCCTTCCACCCCCCAATCTCTCCCTGTCTTGACAAAGTTCTGCCTGGCTTCCCAAAGCCCCTGTTTAAAGAGACTTATGAGAAGCCAGAGCAGAAACCTATCCCTATCCGTACCTCTCGCTCTCCCTACACCTCTCTCTAACCTTGCCCACGTCAACACAAAATCACCTCTTACCAATCCCAACAACACCCGTGCTCTAGCCCATACTACTCCGGCAAAGGCACAGTCCCAAAAGGCATGACGCACAGTCTCCTCCCTGCCACAAGTGGATCTTGGACAGGTGGGGGATCGCGCCAAGCTATGCCGGTACATGATGGAACGTACCGGCAAGCACTTGTGGAGGCTCAACCAATTCAGGTCCTTGAGCCTGTTGTCCAGGCCACGCGCCTGCACTCCCTCCCAGACCCCTGCCGAGATGCCCGCTACAGGCGCCGGACTCCCTGCCTGTCTGACCTCCTCGTACAGGTGCCTGTGATCTAAACCTACTCGGGCAACTTCAACCTCGGGGTGCGCACGCAGCCACTTGGCCGCATGACCAAAGTGCCACGGCAGCTGTTCCGCCCGAGGACCCGCGTTAGACCACACCATTACGCTTCTCGCCTGATACGAGAAGAACACCCGCAGGAGGTAACCGGACGGGTGTATCACTGGATGAGCAAGCTCCGTCAACAAGAACGAAACAAAAATTGCATCCAGCTTGAGGGGGAAATGTGGTATCCCCCCCCCATATGCAACTTTCAGGGAAGTTAGAAACCAATATACTCAGTCAGTTAGGAAAGCTAAAGCTAGCTTTTCAAACAGAAAGTTGCTTCCTGTAGCACTATTTCCAAAACGTTTTGGGACACTAAAGTCCATGGAGAATAAGAGCACCTCCTCCCAGCCGCCCACTGCACTGAGGATAGGAAACACTGTCACCACCGATAAATCTACGATAATCGATCATTTCAATAAGCATTTTTCCACGGCTGGCCATGCTTTCCATCTGGCTACCCCTACCGCGGCCAACATCTCAGCAACCTCTGCAGAAACTTGACAAGCCCCCCCCTTTTCTCTGTATATATCAATGATGTCGCTCTTGCTGCTGGTGATTCCCTGATCCACCTCTACGCAGACGACACCATTCTGTATACATCTGGCCCTTCTCTAGACACTGTGCTAACAAACCTCCAAACGAGCTTCAACGCCATACAACTCTCCTTCCGTGGCCTCCAACTGCTTTTAAATGCATGCTCTTCAACCGATTGCTTCCCGCCCCCTCCCACCCGACTAGCATCACTACTCTGGACGGTTCTGACCTAGAATATGTGGACAACTACAAATACCTAGGTGTCTGGTTAGACTGTAAACTCTCCTTCCAGACTCACATTAAGCATCTCCAATCGAAAATTAAATCAAGAATCGGCTTCCTATTTTGCAACAAATCCTCCTTCACTCATGCTGCCAAACATACCCTCGTAAAACTGACCATCCTACCGATCCTTGACTTCGGCGATGTCATTTACAAAATAGCCCCCAACACTCTACTCAGCAAACTGGATGTAGTCTATCACAGTGCCATCCGTTTTATCACCAAAGCCCCATAACCTACCCACCACTGCGACCTCTATGCTCTCGTTGGCTGGCCCTCACTACATATCCGTCGCCAAACCCACTGGCTCCAGGTCACCTATAAGTCATTGGCGCTCCAGCAGGTATATTGCACTGATCATGCCCAAATGACTGGAACGAATTGCAAAAATCTCTGAAGCTGGAGTCTTATATCTCTCTCTCTAACTTTAAGCATCAGCTTTCAGAACAGCTTACCGTTCACTGTACTTGTACACAGCCAATCTGTAAATAGCACACCAGACTACTTCATCCCCGTATTACTACTTATCCTCTAGCTCTTTTGCACCCCGGTATCTCTACTTGCACATCATCATCTGCACATCTATCACTCCAGTATTAATGCTAAATTGTAATTATTTTCCCCTATAGGGCCTATTTATTGCCTATCTCCCTACTCTTCTACATTTGCACACACTGTACATAGATTTTTCTATTTTTATTTCCTTTTGTGTTATTGACTGTACATTTGTAACTCTTACATGTGTAACTCTGTGTTGTTTTTGTCGCACTGCTTTGTTTTATTTTGGCCAGGTCGCAGTTGTAAATGAGAACTTGTTCTCAACTGGTTAAATAAAGGTGAAATAAAAAATTACAATAAAATAAATAAGGTGTTTAAAAAAAAAAAGAAAGAAATCTAATTTTACTGCTTGCATCAGTTACTTGATGTGCAAAAGAGTTCCATGTAGTCATGGCTCTATGTGGTACTGTGTGCCTCCCATAGTCTGTTCTGGACTTGGGGACTGTGAAGAGACCTCTTGTGCCATGTCTTGTGGGGTATGCATAGGTGTCCAAGCTGTGTGCCAGTAGTTTAGACAGCTCGGTGCGTTCAACATGTCATTACATGTCATAAATAAAAGTAGCGATGAAGTCAATCTCTCCTCCACTTTCAGCCTGGAGAGATTGTCATGCATATTATTCATATTAGCTCTCTGTGTACATCCAAGGGCCAGCCGTGCTGCCCTATTCTGAGCCAATTGCAATTTTCCTAAGTCCTTTTTTTGTGGCACCTGACCACACAACTGAACAGTAGTCACGGTGTGACAAAACTAGGGCCTGTAGGACCTGCCTTGTTGAGAGTGTTGTTAAGAAGGCAGAGCATTGCTTTATTATAGACAGACTTCTCCCCATCTTATCTACTAGTGCATCAATATGTTTTGACCGTGACAGTTTACAACGTAGGGTTACTCCAAGCAGTTTAGTCATCTCAACTTGCTCAATTTCCACATTATTTATTACAATATTTAGTTGAGGTTTAGGGTTTAGTAAGTGTTTTGTTCCAAATACAATGCTTTAAGTTTTATAAATATTTAGGGCTAACTTATTCCTTGCCACCCACTCTGAAACTAACTGCAGCTCTTTGTTGAGTGTTGCAGTCATTTCAGTTGCTGTACTAGCTGATGTGTATAGTGTTGGGTCATCCACATAGACACTCTGGCTTTACTCAAAGTCAGTGGCATGTCGTTAGTAAAAATTGAAAAAAGTAAGGGGACTAAACAGCTACCCTGGGGAATTCCTGATTCTTACTGGATTATATTTGAGAGGCTTCCGTTAAATAACACCCTCTGTGTTCTCTTAGACAAGTAACTCTTCATCCACATTACATTACATATACGTTTTTCCAGCAGCAGACTATGATCAATAATGTCTAACAAGACAGCCCCCCACAATAAGTTTATCATTAACTTCTCTAAGCCAATCATCAGTCATTTGTGTAAGTGCTGTGCTTGTTGAGTGTCCTTCCCTATAAGCATGCTGAAATTCTGTTGTCAATTTGTTTACTGTGAAATAGCATTGTATCTGGTCAAAAACAATTTCCATATGCACTACCCTCTGTAGTGCCTTGCAGTCGGAGGTCGAGCAGTTGCCATAGCAGGCAGTGATGCAATCTCGATGGTGCAGCTGTAGAACCTTTTGAGGATCTCAGGACCCATGTCAAATCTTTTCAGTCTCCTGAGGGGGAATAGGCTTTGTTGTGCCCTCTTCACAACTGTTTTGGTTTGTTTTGACTATGTTAGTTTGTTGGTGATGTGGACACCAAGGAACTTGAAGCTCTCAACCTGTTCCACTACAGCACTGTCGATGAGAATAGGGGCGTGCTCGGTCCTCCTTTTCCTATAGTCCACAATTATCTCCTTTTGTCTTGATCACGTTGAGGGAGAGGTTGTCCTGGCACCACATGACCAGGTCTCTAACCTCCTCCCTATAGTCTGTCTCATCGTTGTCTGTGACCAGGCCTACCACTGTTGTGTCATCGGCAAACTTGATGATGGTGTTGGAGTCATGCCTGGCCATGCAATCATGAGTGAACAGGGTGTACAGGAGAGGACAGAGCATGCACCCCTGAGGGACCCCTGTGTTGAGGATTAGCGTGGCGGCTGTGTTGTTCCCTACCCTTAACCAACTGGGGGCGGCCCATCAGGAAGTCCAGGATCCAGTTGCAGAGGGAGGTATTTAGTCCCATGGTCCTTAGCTTAGTATTTCACTTCCCTCGCATAAACAACTGCTAACAATGTGTATGTGACCAATAACATTTGATTTGATTTGATTAGTGATGAGGTTTGAGGGCACTATGGTGTTGAACGCTGAGCTGTAGTCAATGAATAGCATTCTCACATAGGTGTTCCTTTTGTCCAGGTGAGAAAGGGCAGTGTTGAGTGCAATAGAGAGTGCATAATCTGTGGATCTGTTGGGGCGGTATCAAAATTGGGGTTTGGGGTTTTTGGGATAATGGTGTTGATGTGAGCCATGACCAGCCTTTCAAGCACTTCATGGCTACAGACATGAGTGCTACGGGTCGGTAGTCTTTTAGGCAGGTTACTATGGTGGTCTGCTTGAAACATGTTGGTATTACAGACTCAGTCAGGGACAGGTTGAACATGTCAGTGAGGACACTTGCCAGTTAGTCAGCGCATGCTCGGAGTACACGTCCTGGTAATCTGTCTGGCCCTGCGGCCTTGTGAATGTTGACCTGTTTAAAGTTCTTACTCACATCGGTTACGCAGAGCATGATCACACAGTCATCCGGAACAGCTGGTGATCTCATGCATGTTTCAGTGTTACTTACCTCAAAGCAAGCATAGAAGTAATTTAACTCGTCTGGTCTGTTTGTGCCACTGGGCAGCTCATGGCTGTGCTTCCCTTTGTAGTCTGTAATAGTTTGCAAGCCCTGCCACATCCAACTAGCATCGGCGCCAGTGTAGTACGATTCAATCTTAGTCAATCTTTGATGGTTCGTTGGAGGTCATAGCGGGATTTCTTATAAGCTTCCGGGTTATAGTCCCACTCCTTGAAAGCGGCAGCTCTACCCTTTAGCTCAGTGCAGATGTTACCTGTAATCCATGGCTTCTGGTTGGGGTATGTACGTACAGTCACTGTGGGGATGATGTCATCGATGCACTTATTGATGAAGCCAGTGACTGATTTGGTGTACTCCTCAATGCCATTGGAAGAGTCCTGGAACATATTACAGTCTGTGCTAGCAAAACAGTCCTGTAGCTTAGCATCTGCTTCATCTGATCACTTTCTTGTTGACCGAGTCACTAGTGCTTCCTGCTTTAGTTTTTGCTTGTAAGCAGGAATCTGGAGGATAAAATGATGGTCAGATTTGCCAAATGGAGGGTGAGGGAGAGCTTTGTATGCGTCTCTGTGTGTGGCGTAAAGGTGGTCTCGAGTTTTTTCCCCTCTGGTTGCACATTTAACATGCTAATAGAAATGAGGTAAAACTGATTTCAGTTTCCATGCATTAAAGTCCCTGGCCACTAGGAGCAACTTCTCTGGATGAGCGGTTTCCAGTTTACTTATGGCAGTATACAGCTCATTGAGTGCGGTCTTAGTGCCAGCATCTGTCTGCGGTGATATAGAGACAGCTATGAAAAATTGGTAAATAGTGTGGTCTACAGTTTATCATGAGATACTCTACCTCAGGCGAGCAAAACCTCAATACTTCTTTAGATTTCTTGCACCAGCTGTTGTTTACAAATATGGATAGGCCGCCGCCCCTTCTCTTACTATTCTGCCGAAAAAGCGTAAAACCCACCAGCTGTATGTTAATCTTGTCTTTGTTCAGCCACGACTCTGTGAAGCATAAGATATTACAGTTTTTAATGTCCCGTTGGTAGGATATGCATGCTCGTAGTTAGTCTATTTTATTATCGATTGATTGTACGTTGGCTAATAGGACCGATGGTAAAGGTAGATTACCTTCTCATCAACGGAGCCTTACAAGCCACCCGGACTGTCGTCCATGATATCTACGCCTTTTCCACCTGCGATTGATGGGGATGAGGGCCTTGTCGGGTGTCTGGAGTAAATCCTTCCCGTCCGACTCGTTGAAGAAGAAGAATTCCTCCAGTACGGGGTGAGTAATCGCAGCCTTGATATCAAGAAGCTCTTTTCGTTCATAAAACACGGGGGCAGAAACATTATGTAATTTATATAGTTTAAATAAACCATGTCGTGGGCCATTTTAAACTACTCATGGGAGGAGTAGTGTAGTGAAAACAAACGGCATAGTTTAGTCATATTACCTAGCTAGGCTACTCAAGGAGATGTGCTTCAACAGTAGGATGCATATGCCTAATCAATGTAATTCTAAACTTATCTTAATCAAAATTCTATATATTTTGTTGGTGTTTCTTAAATTATGTTTGTTCTAAGTTGAGTGTGTGAGTGAGAGAGAAAGAGAGTGGGGTGTGTATGTGTGTGTTAGAGAGGATGTGTGTGACAGAGGATGTGTGCAAAAGACGGAATAAGTAAGAGAGAGAGAGGGTGTGGGAGGGAGGGAGAGTGTATGTGTGTAATGTTGTTTTGTATTTAATAGGCTAAATTACACATCCTGTTAACATATGACCCTAAAGTGATCTGTTTTTACAATTTGTAGACTACGACATTTGAGATTTACATTTTTCACGAAGTATTTTGGATGTAGTGAACTACTTTTTCAAAGTAAACTGTAAGGGTAGCTTTGGTGTAGCTTAACTTCTTCCAGTCCGAGGTAGCCTCCCCAACACTGGTGATTTATAATGGTTTACAATGATCTAAAGAACATTAAAGGCTTATTGCAGTAATTATGGTGTAATTTCTCTTTCTATAGTAGCTTCATCTGTGGGTTCCCTGTATGTATGAATCAATATTATAATTGAATAATATGAATAAATGGAGAGAACAAGTCCACACTGCCCATTAGCCTCTCAGACTTTGCATATTCATGAGAAAATGTATGTACCGGTAATACTTTCCATATGAATGAGAAATATTGTGCCATACATTTCTGGTTAATGAGTGGTCACCCAGCACAATTTGAAATGATGATACATTTTTCACACAGGGGTTGTATCCCAAATTGCAGCGTCTGGTCTAATGTAGTGCACACTAAAGGGAGAAACGGGTGCCATTTGGGATACATCCAGGGTCTTTGTGAAGCTGCGGCCACTTGGTTATGGGGAAGAAAGAAACTGATTTGATATGATTTAGTCAGTAGCCCTGCTCCTCTGACTCTTAATTTCCATCAATTCAAAATGTGCAGACGCCGGGGAAGTAGGGACTTCATTACACCCTGAAGTGGCTGAATGTCTCATTCATGCAATTCTACCACAGAGTGGTGTCAGTCAATCAGAGCTACAGTAGGGGAGGGTACTTTCCTACTGTTTCCGTACTGAAATGGTTGGTGACAGGGCTTTCATCCGACCCACTGAGGGCCCTTTGTTGTTATTTTGGGATATCTCAGGGGGAAAAATCTCAGCTAGCAGCAGAAAGACTGGGTCTCCAAACACACATACACATCCCACTAGACGATCTGCTGCAAAATGTTTACTGTCTCGTCAATCTAACAAGCTGACCTAAATACATGGCTCTGCTACGGCAGAGGAAATACTCATAAGACCCCTGTGTTAGGAGAAAAAGAGTGCTTTTAAGATATATATATATATATTTTATCTCTTTCATTCTCCCCGGGAAATTCCACGATAATGGAATTACACTTTGACTCAGATCTTTTACTTTAAATGTATGCCGAACAAAAACTATTGATGTCAAAGTTTAATAAACCATACAATCTATGCACAAGGACTAATGTGAAGAATTTACAAAGGACATTTCACAAAAAACATTTACTGGAAGAACTGTGCAGATGCAGAGTTTGGTAAT
Source organism: Oncorhynchus tshawytscha (assembly GCF_018296145.1). Lineage (NCBI taxonomy): Eukaryota > Metazoa > Chordata > Actinopteri > Salmoniformes > Salmonidae > Oncorhynchus > Oncorhynchus tshawytscha. Next base: position 77,782,780 of record NC_056429.1, on the reverse strand, counting down.
AGAATTACAGTAAAACTTCCTCAGGTTTTTATGCGACCAGGATTCCCCCCCAAAAATTGTTAAACATCTTCTCTGAATTATCTGCTCTGATGTCTGCAGAAAGAGTGGGTTGTCCACTAAGACACCTTAAGTTTAAAAATATATATTTTGGTTATTGAACTACAGTAGGAGAAGTGGCTTTACATCTGGTAACAGAATTACATCATGGGTTCCTGATCTGTACTATACAGAAATGCATAACTACGGATATTGATATCTTTCACTAAATGGTGATGTATCCTGAATAGGTACACAAAGTTAGAAATATGCAATATCCTTCTTTTGCATGTTTGGGTATTACTCTACACACTGGCTATTATTGTAATGAGCTCCGCTCCCAAATAGACCACATTTTGGTAGGTCCGGACCAGACCAAATCTGAAACAATCATAGACGTCTATGTTTCATATGTTTGGACCTCACAGTACAGCCCAGTAGAGTACAGTACAGCACAGCACAACACAGCACAGTATAGTTCAGTACAGTAAAGTAGATATGTTCAGTACAGTACATTACAACACAGTACATTATACTGTACTCTACTCTATTGTGCTCTACTGAACTCTACTACTGTACTGTACTTTTGATTACATTACTGTTCTCGACTGTGCTCTACTGTACTGTACTGTGCTGGGAAAAATAAAGAAGGTAGGTGGTAGGTGTCATGGTAGGTGTCAGTAAGCCGGGAGAGGTGACATTAACTGGAGAGAGAGAAGACAGAGCGGCAGAGAGAAAAAGATGGAGAGTGAGGGTTTCTCAAGACTGCTTTGACCACCAGACTGTTTTATTGATTTTCATTTAACCCTTTGATATGAGGGCCAGATTGGGACACTGGGGTTAACACTTACCATAAGTGCCATGGGATCTTTAGTGACCACAGAGAGCCAGGACACCCGTTTAAATGCCCTATCCGAAAGACAGCATCCTACACAGATGACAGAAAGAGAGAAGAAAACTTATGATCTGAACATAACAATATGCCAGTAGAAGGGAGGACAGTAGCATGTGACGCAAATGTAGTTTGGGCAGTGGTGGAAAACACTGACAAAAGTCTAAAACTATTTGGTTTTAAATATACTTAAGTATCAAAAGTAAATGTAATTGCAAAAATTATACTTAAGTATCAAAAGTAAAAGTATAAATCATTTCAAATTCCTTATATTAAGCAACCCAGACGGCACAATTATTTTGTTTTTTAAATATACGGATAGCCAAGGGCACACTAAGGGCACCAAGGGCACACAACAGTCAGACTAATTTACAAACTAAGCATTTGTGTTTAATGAGTCTGCCAGATCAGAGGCAGTAGGGATGACTAGGGATGTTCTCTTGATAAGTGTGTTAATTAGACCATTTTCCTGTCCTGCTAAGCATTGAAAATGTAACAAGTACTTTTGGGAGTTAGGGAAAATGTAAGGAGTAAAAAGTACATTATTTTGTTTAGGAATGTAGTGGAGAAAAAGTAAAAGTTGTCAAATTATAAATAGTAAAGTACCCCAAAAAACGAATAAGTACTATTTTAAAGTAATTTTACTTAAGTACTTTACATCACTGAGTTTGGGCTTGATTTCCCATTGTAGCCAATTCAATTGCAATAATTTTGTTACAGATTTTTCGGTAATTCCGGAACCGATTTGATAACAGAACTACGAGTTTTAATCATTTAATAATTCATAAACAAACTTGATATCAGTAAAACCACTGTAACGAATTGCTAGGTCTACCTTTACTTGTTTCTTCTGTGAAGTTTCATTATCCTCTTTCCTCATGAGGGAGAGAAATTACTAAATATCTTAGATATGTGAGTTTTTTGTAACAGAATTAGAAGGCACAAGGCAATGTTTATTAAACTTCCAGAATTTCTCCAAATCTAAAAATAGGTGCTGATATTAGTTGCCGAGAGTCTTTAGTTCAACATTATTATGTTTTGATGTTTTGCTAATACCTTTTAAGACTTTTTCTGGTAGATGCAAATCAGTTAACAACTCCATTTTTATCCTCCCTTCCTATAGGCAGAAACTTGAACAGGAAGTACCCGTACTAAGGTCTATTCAACACTGGTCTGACTAATTGGAATCCATACTTCAAGATTGTTTTGATCACATGGACTGGGATATGTTCTGGGTAGCCTCTAAGAATTACGTTGACATATAAACGTACACGGTGACTGAGTTCATCAGGAAGTATACAGGGGATGTTGTTCCCAGTGTGACTTTTAAAACCTACCCAAACCAGAAAACATGGATAGATGGCAGCATTTGCGCAAAACTAAAAGTGCGAACCACCGCATTGAACCTTGGCAAGGTGACTGGGAATATGGTCGAATATCAGAAACTTTCTGTCCAAAAATGATGCAGAAAAATTAATCCATGCTTTTGTCACTTCTAGGTTAGACTACTGCAATGCTCTACTTTCCGGCTACCCGGATAAAGCACTAAATAAACTTCAGTTGGTGGTAAATACGGCTGCTAGAATCCTGACTAGAACCAAAAAATGTGATCATATTACTCCAGTGCTAGCCTCTCTACACTGGCTTCCTGTCAAAGCAAGGGCTGATTTCAAGGTTTTACTGCTAACCTACAAAGCATTACATGGGCTTGCTCCTACCTATCTCTCTGATTTGGTCCTGCCGTACATACCTACACGTACGCTACGGTCACAAGACGCAGGCCTCCTAATTGTCCCTAGAATTTCTAAGCAAACAGCTGGAGGCAGGGCTTTCTCCTATAGAGCTCCATTTTTATGGAACGGTCTGCCTACCCATGTCAGAGACGCAAACTCGGTCTCAACCTTTAAGTCTTTACTGAAGACTCATCTCTTCAGTGGGTTATATGATTGAGTGTAGTCTGGCCCAGGAGTGGGAAGGTGAACGGAAAGGCTCTGGAGCAACGAACCGCCCTTGCTGTCTCTGCCTGGCCGGTTCCCCTCTTTCCACTGGGATTCTCTGCCTCTAACCCTATTACAGGGGCTGAGTCACTGGCTTACTGGGGCTCTCTCATGCCGTCCCTGGAAGGGGTGCGTCACCTGAGTGGGTTGATTCACTGATGTGGTCATGCTGTCTGGGTTGGCACCCCCCCCCTTGGGTTGTGCCATGGCGGAGATCTTTGTGAGCTATACTCGGCCCTGTCTCAGGATGGTAAGTTGGTGGTTGAAGATATCCCTCTAGTGGTGTGGGGGCTGTGCTTTGGCAAAGTGGGTGGGGTTATATCCTTCCTGTTTGGCCCTGTCCGGGGGTGTCCTCGGATGGGTCCACAGTGTCTCCTGACCCCTCCTGTCTCAGCCTCCAGTATTTATGCTGCAGTAGTTTATGTGTCGGGGGGCGAGGGTGAGTTTGTTATATCTGGAGTACTTCTGTCCTATTCGGTGTCCTGTGTGAATCTAAGTGTGCGTTCTCTAATTCTCTCCTTCTCTCTCTCGGAGGACCTGAGCCCTAGGACCATGCCCCAGGATTACCTGACATGATGACTCCTTGCTGTCCCCAGTCCACCTGGCCGTGCTGCTGCTCCAGTTTCAACTGTTCTGCCTTCTTATTATTCGAACATGCTGATCATTTATGAACATTTGAACATCTTGGCCATGTTCTGTTATAATCTCCACCCGGCACAGCCAGAAGAGGACTGGCCACCCCACATATGCTCTCTCTAATTCTCTCTTTTTTCTCTCTCTCGGAGGACCTGAGCCCTAGGACCATGCCCCAGGACTACCTGACATGATGACTCCTTGCTGTCCCCAGTCCATCTGACCGTGCTGCTGCTCCAGTTTCAACTGTTCTGCCTTATTATTATACGACCATGCTGGTCATTTATGAACATTTGAACATCTTGGCCATGTTCTGTTATAATCTCCACCCGGCACAGCCAGAAGAGGACTGGCCACCCCACATAGCCTGGTTCCTCTCTAGGTTTCTTCCTAGGTTTTGGCCTTTCTAGGGAGTTTTTCCTAGCCACCGTGCTTCTACACCTGCATTGCTTGCTGTTTGGGGTTTTAGGCTGGGTTTCTGTACAGCACTTTGAGATATCAGCTGATGTATGAAGGGCTATATAAATAAATTTGATTTGATTTTGATTTGATTTGAATACAAACAGTGTAGTTATTCCCTTTGTATGGCAATCAAACAGGCGAACGTCAGTACAGAGACATAAGTAGCAGGGTCTACAGACAATCACGGATTACAAAGGGAAAACCAGCCACATCGCGAACACAAACGTCTTGCTCCCGGACAAGCTAAATACCTTCTTTGTCCTCTTTGAGGATAACACAGTGCCACTGACGCGGCCCCCTCCCAAGGACTGTGGGCTCTCGTTCTCTGTGGCCAATGTGAGTAAGACATTTAAGTGTGTAAACCCTCGCAAGGCTGCCGGCCCAGACGGCATCCCTAGCCGCGTCCTCAGAGCATGCGCAGACCAGTTGGATGGAGCGTTTATGGACACATTCAATCTCTCCTTATCCCAGTCTGCTGTCCCCACTTGCTTCATGATGTCCACCATTGTTCCTGTACCCAAGAAAGCAAAGGTAACTGAACTAAATTACTACTGCCCAGTAGCACTCACTTCTGTCATCATGAAGTGCTTTGAGAGGCCAGTTAAGGATCATATAGCCTCTACCTTACCTGAAACCCTAGACCCACTTCAATTTGTATACCGTCCCAATAGATCCACAGACGATGCAATCGCCATCGCACTGCACACTGCCCTATCTCATCTGGATAAGAGGGATACCAATGTAAGAATTCTGTTCATTGACTATAGCTCAGCCTTCAACACCATAGTATCCTGGGGGCCCTGGGTCTGAACCCTGCCCTCTGCAACTGGGTCTTGAACTGCCTGAAGGGCCGCCCACAGGTGGAGAAGGTAGGAAACAACACATCCACTTCGCTGATCTTCAACAAAGTGGCACACAAGGGTGCGTGCTCAGCCACCTCCTGTACTCCTTGTTCACCCATGACTGCTTGGCCACGCAAGCCTCCAACTCAATCAAGTTTGCAGAGACACAACAGTAATAGGCCTGATTACCAACAATGACGAGTCTAGACTGAGGAGGTGAGGGCACTGGTAGAGTGGTGCCAGGAAAATAACCTCTCCCTCAACGTCAACAAAACGAAGGAGCCGAGCTTGGACTTCAGGAAACAGCAGAGGGAGCATGCCCCTATCCACATCGACGGTACCGCAGTGGAGAAGGTGAAAAGCTTAGAGTTCCTCTGCATACACATCACTGGCACAATTGAGAGCATCCTGTCGGAATGTATCACCGCCTGGTACGGCAACTGCACCGCCCACAATCGCGGTCTGCCCAATGCATCACCAAAGGCACACTGCCTGCCCTCCAGGACATCTACAGCACCCAATGTCACAGGAAGGCCAAAAAGATCATCAAGGACATCAACCACCCGAGACATGGCCTGGTCACCCCGCTACCATCCAGAAGGTGAGGTCAGTACAGGTGCATCCAGTCTGGAATCAACAAGGCATGGTGGCTAGCAGGGTTGGGGTCAATTCTGAATTAATTTGAATTTTGTGTGTGTGTGTGTGTGTGTGTGCAATATCTATTTCCTGGGTGCCGATGTGGATGTTTATTTGCAAGACTCTGAGTCATAGGTTACTGTCCTTGAGTCGGAGAGGGGTAATAGAAAGCCAAGGCTATTCCACACAGACCTGAGCCGTGATTTATGGTAAAATTCTGTTTTCAGTCAAATGTACATATATACAAATAACTGGGCATTAGGAAATGCTAATTGATGGCTTATTTCAGATGGTAAAATTATTATTGGGGTTGGTGAGGCAATCACACACTCACCAAATCCCATTAAAACTGCAAATCCCAGCACAGCGTGTGATGGAGCGGCAGGGTTCAAACCCCCGAGCTGACAAGGTACAAATCTGTCATTCTGCCCCTGAACAGGCAGTTAACCCACTGTTCCTAGGCCGTCATTGAAAATAAGAATTTGTTCTTAACTGAACTGCCTAGTTAAATAAAGGTTAAAAAAAATGATATTTCATATTTACAACCGTTTCCCCTGGCCTGTCTCATTGATTCAGGTGTATCCCCAGAATTAATAATGAAGTTGGAAATGGGAAGTGAAGCACGCCAGAGTTGAAGCTTGTTAAGCCCTGAACGACACCTGACAGACCAGGTACAAGTCAGTATTCAACGTCCATCCATGTCTGATGACGTAAATCGGTCACTAGGGACAACAGTGAGTGCTCTTACCTTCAAGTAAGGTTTCAGTTTAGCTAAGACGTTAGGGATGGCCGATGGGCATAAGCATCTGCCTTAATTCCAAGGTTGAATGTTCAAATCCAGTGTTGTTCTTGTTTCCAAAGGTTGCATGTTCAAATCTAGTGTTTTGATGTTTTCGTTTTAAGCCAATCCCAAACCTTAACCATTCGGAGTTAATACCTAAACTTAACACAAACCTTAAAAATGTACTGCATTTCTTGCAGTAAAACGATACACTAAATGTAGCAATACATCAACACACTAAACAATACACTTTTCTTGGGAACAGGAGCGGAGAAATAGGATTTCTTACTTTCAGCATCCCTTGAGAAATGCAAGCAGACAGTATTTCAACCACATAAAATATGCACCCAAGACGAACTGAAGTCTTAAAAGAAACGTCATCAATGACCTCTAATTCAAATCTTTACAATATTGTATTTGCACTATGTACACCACCGCACAACACTGTATATGCACTGTATACACTGACTGTACAAAACAGTTGCAACCCCTTTTCCCCTCAGAACAGCCTCAATTTGTTGAGGCATGGACAAGGTGTCGAAAGCGTTCCACAAGGATGCTGGCCCATGTTGACTCCAATGCTTCACACAGTTGTGTCAAGTCAGCTGGATGTCCTTTGGGTGATGGACCATTCTTGATACTCACAGGAAACTGTTGAGTGTGAAAAACCCAGCAACGTTGCAGTACTTAACACACTCAAACCGATGCACCTGGCACCTACTACCATATCCCGTTCAAAGGCACTTACATATTTTATCTTGCCCATTCACCCTCTGAATGGCACACATACACAATCCATGTATCAAGGCTTTAAAATCCTTATTTAACCTGTCTCCTCCCCTTCATCTACACTGATTGAAGTGGATTTAACAGGTGACATCAATAAGTGGTCATAGCTTTCACCTGGATTCATCTGGTCAGTCTATGTCAGGGGTATGTTGGGGCAACAGGTAGCCTAGTGGTTAGAGATTTGGGTCAGTAACTAAAAGATTGCTAGATCAAATCCCTGAGCTGACAAAATAAAAATCTGTTGTTCTGCCCCTGAACAAAGCAGTCAACCCACTGTTCTTAGGCTGTCATTGTAAATAATAGTTTGTTCTTAACTGACTTGCCTAGTTAAATAAAGGTCAAATACATTTAAAAAGCATTCCATGGAGGGCCTAGTGTCTGCATGTTTTTCCTTTCAATTAAACCCTAGAAAACAAGGTCTGGGGAGTTGCTTACTAATTAACTCCCTTAATTCATAAATCAATTACATGGGACGAGCGAAAACCTGCAGACACTCGGCCCTCCGTGGAATGAGTTTGTCATGTGGTCTATGTCATGGAAAGAGAGGGTGTTCCTAATGTTTTGTACACTCAGTGTATATTGGCCATGGCAGCATGCCTCCCTCTGTTTATATAGATATATCTCCTCTGTAAATTGTATATTTCCACTGTAATCAGCCCATACTCTAGACTTTTATGTTTTATGTTTACTGTTCCGATATTGTATATTCTGTATGATATCTATGTAGACTGTTGTCTGTATTCTGTTTGTATATTGTACAGTGGATGTTGCTGAGGGGAGAACGGCTCATAACAATGGCCGAAACGGAGCAAATGGAATGGTATCAAACACCTGGAATACATGTGGTTGATGTATTTGATACCATTCCACTGATTCCACTGCAGTCATTACCATAAGCACATTCTCCCCAATGAATGTGCCACCAACCTCCTGTAATTGTCTACTGCTGGCAGCACCTTCTCAGAGGCAAATTCCTGGTATATGTATATGAACTTGGTGAATAAAGGTGATTCTGATTTAACAATCATAGATCCCCAAAGATCAATACCTGCCAGAAGGAATGAGACAGAAAAATAAAAGACGAAGTGATGACCAGGTTAAACTGTCGTAAAGATGTTGTAAAAAAAGAAAGAAAAGACAATATGACCTTTATATGGACACTCTAAAAGTGTCCATTATATCATGTGTGAATACCATAGTAAGTGGGGATATGTTAATATTAGAAATTAGGCTATATCTCCAGCTCCAACATAAGGTATGTTGTGTGTTACACAGTTATCTCACAGTCGAAAGAGAATGGAAGGATATAGATCTCTGAGGAAAAGAGATAAAAAGCGGAGCTAGAAGGAAGAGGGCAGGAGGAGAGAGGGATGAGAGAGACTAATGAACTGAATGATAGAGTGAGCCCACATCAACGAGAATGAGCGAGAGAGAGAGAGAGAGAGGAAAGAGGGCTACAGAGAGAGAGAAATGGAAAGAAATGGAGGTGGGGGTGAAATGGAGGTGGGGGTATTGAGAGAGAGAGAGAGAGAGAGAGAGAGAGAGAGAGAGAGAGAATGTCCCTGACATGCTGACCACACCGCTCGCGTGCATGCTTTGATTTTGTCCACGCACACCAGACGCGATTAGGACATGCAGGTTGAAATATCAAAACAAGCTCTGAACCAACTATATTAATTTGGGGACAGGTAGAAAAGTATTAAACATTTATGACAATTTAGCTAACTAGCTTGCTGTTGCTAGCTAATTTGTCCTGGGATATTGGGTTGTTATTTTACCTGAAATGCACAAGTTCCTCTACTCTGACAATGAATCCACATATAAAAGGGTAAACCAAGTTGGTTTATGGTAATCTCTCCTCCTTCAGGCTTCTTCTTCTTCTTCTTTGGACTTTACATGGTGGTTGGCAACCAACTATAATGTGCATTACCACCACCAACTGGTCTGGAGTGTGGACCTCAGTTCATCTTTTAACCACCAATGAGGAGATGGGCGAAGCAGGACTTGCAGCACGTCAAAGCTTCACAAATAGAACCAAGTTCTATTTTAGCGCCTGGCTACACAGACGCTTGTTGATATGCAGGAGCAGTGTGGGTGTAATGATTGAATAACATGTATGTGTACATTTATTTTGCAACAACCATCTCCCTTTTTACAGTCCCCCTCCCCCGAAATACATTTTCTGAGCTTTTTAGCCTACTTGAGTACTTCATATCATTTGCTTCTGATATTGTTATGTAGAAAAAAGACTGTTGTCTCTTTTCAAATATATTTTACATTTGCATTTTCAATTTTTTATACTCTTCTGTACATTCCTTAATATACATTGACTTTCTATTCGTCATTCTCTAATCAACTATATGCTTGCACCTGTTGCGCCTGTTACGCACAGCAGGAGTGTCTTAAGTACTGTACCTGTCTTCTTAATATGTTTGTACAGCACTGATAGGTATAAGGCTGAAATGTATGCGCCGTTCCTTTTTGTAAATATATAGCACCTTGTACTTTCACTTTTTGTATTATTTCGAGCATAGATTAAATAAATTATATTATTTTTGCATCTCGGCCTGCTTGGTTTATTCCTTTTCATGGTTTTGAGAGCGAGTACTTTTTTAACTTTACAGACATTTTCACTCCCATAAACCGACTTTCATTCAGTGCAATCCCTCATCCTGGCTTTCTAAATATACAAGCAGACACATTTTTTCCATACTCTGAAAGTCTACAACTTGTGTTGGGCGGTGCTTCATGCTCTGGCCCCTGCCTCTGCCCGAAGGCGTGCTTTTTATAAAAGGAGGCGGACACTAACAACAATCCTTTGGAGCAGAATCCCAGTGCACATCCAAAGTGAGTGAGGAGAAACAATTATCCCATGAGAAAATGTTGTCCCTTGAGAGGGTAAGAACAAAATTTATGCCAGGAGAAGTGCAGTGTAATCATAAGGAGAGGAATTCTTGGAATACTGAGGAGGAATGGGGGGGGGAGAGAAGCAGAGGAGGTCGAAGAGAGAGCGGGAGGAAGAGGGTGAGCTTGAATCAGTTAGAAATAGCAGAAAAAGGGAGATGGTTTCTTAATGAAGAATGATAGAAAGGTTAAGCCTAGTGAGCAGTATGCCGGATTGAAGACAGGAGAAGAAATGGAAGTGAGTGAGGGCGAAGTATCGGAGGTGGTAGGTGTGGTGAAGTTCTCGGAGCCTGAGGATTGCACCAAGGGTCAGGATAAAAATGAATCTGTGACGGTAGGAGTGAAATTTGGGGAAAGAAGTGGATTCTTGTCTTTTTGCTGATTCATTTGTGGTTTCAGGGTGGGTGAAAACAAAGTTGGATGTTGTGGAATCGGCGATGGTGACCAGAAGGGATCTTGTTTGTGTTTCTGCTGGTCAGAGGGCGCTCCATGTTTAAACAAATGGGGACAAGAGATGTGAAATGTTTTGCTCTCAATAAATGGCCACCATTTAAAGGAGAGATTACTGGGGTAGCGTTAAATGTGAAAGTTGACCAACTGAAGGGGATGAATGTCTGTGATGATTGTCGTTTGGTGCGATTGACAGGGTGGCGTGAGTGGTGAAACAGAGGAGTTGTTGTCTGTTCTTTTGAGTTTTGATGTTGAGTCTTTGCCCAACAAAGTGATGTTAGGGGTGTACAGTGGGGCAAAAAAGTATTTAGTTAGCCACCAATTGTGCAAGTTCTCACACTTAAAAAGATGAGAGAGGCCTGTAATTTTTTTATCATAGGTACACTTCAACTATGACAGACAAAATGAGAAGAAAAAAATCCAGAAAATCACATTGTAGGATTTTTTATGAATATGAAACACAGTGGGACCACGCAGCCGTCATACCGCTCAGGAATGAGACGCGTTCTGTTCGTACTCATCATGATTTGGCAACGTTATAGTTATTGTGATTGTTATTATAGGACGGCAGGTAGCCTAGCAGTTAGAGCATTTGGTCAGTAACCGAAAGGTTTGAATGGTAATTATTCTGTTGGCTTAGTCCATAGTGAAATAGGCTACTTTTGCTCCCCTAACATTAGTTATTTAATCTTCACAGAACATTCTGAGTGTTTATATTTTGCTCCTCTTTTAGCCAACATTTAATCAATGCAGGCAAACTTTTAGCAAGCTATTCATACTAAATCAGTTGCCCCTGCCTGGTGCCAGGCCCAACAGATGCAGTTGAAGTCTCTAGATTTTGCTATATTGTGTATATTGTGATAAATTGCAGTCCACACTACTTGCCTAGAGAGTTTTCAGCTATACTTTTCGTGGCTGTTTATTTACCACCACAGACAGATGCTGGCACTAAGACCGCACTCAGTCAGCTGTATAAGGAAATAAGCAAACAGGAAACCACTCACCCAGAGGCGGTGCTCCTAGAGGCCCGAGACTTTATTACAGGGAAATTGAAATCAGTTCTACCAAATTTCTATCAACATGTTAAATGTGCAACCAGAGGGAAAAAAATTATAGATCACCTGTACTCCACACACAGAGATGCGTACAAAGCTCGCCCTCGTCCTCCATTTGGTAAATCCGACCACAACTCTATCCTCCTGATTCCTGCTTACAAGCAAAAAATTAAAGCAGGAAGCATCAGTGACTCGGTCTATAAAAAAGTGGTCAGATGAAGCAGATGCTAAACTACAGGACTGTTTTGCTATTACAGACTGGAACAAGTTCCGGGATTCTTCTGATGGCATTGAAGAGTACACCACATCAGTCACTGGCTTTATCAATAAGAGGATGAGGATGTCGAGGATGTCGTCCCCACAGTGACTGTACGTACATACCCCAACCAGAAGCCATGGATTACAGGCAACATTCGCACTGAGCTAAAGGGTAGAGCTGCCGCATTCAAGGTGTGGGACTCTAAGCCGGAAGCTTAAAAGAAATCCTGCTATGCCCTGCGACTAACCATGAAACAGGCAAAGCGTCAATACAGGGCTAAGATTGAATCATACTACACCGGCTCCAACGCTCGTCGGATGTGGCAGGGCTTGCAAACTATTACAGAATACAAAGGGAAGCACAGCTGCGAGCTGCCCACTGACACGAGCCTACCTGACAAGCTAAATCACTTCTATACTCGCTTCGAGGCAAGCAACACGGAGGCATGCATGAGAGAATCAGCTGTTCCGGACGACTGTGTGATCACGCTCTCCATAGCCGATGTGAGTAAGACCTTTAAACAGGTCAATATTCACAAGGCTGCGGGGACAGACGGATTACCAGGACGTGGGCTCCGGGCATGTGCTGACCAACTGGCAGGTGTCTTCACTGACATTTTCAACATGTCACTGATTGAGTCTGTAATAGCAACATGTTTCAAGCAGACCACATAGTCCCTGTGCCGAAGAACACAAAGGCAACCTGACTAAATGACTACAGACCCGTAGCACTCACGTCCGTAGTCATGAAGTGCTTTGAAAGGTTGTTAACAGCTCACATCAACACCATTATCCCAGAAACCCTAGACCCACTCCAATTTGCATACCGCCCAAACAGATCCACAGATGATGCCATCTCTATTGCACTCCACACTGCCCTTTCCCAGCTGGACAAAAGGAACACTTATGTGAGAATGCTATTCATTGACTACAGCACAGCGTTCAACACCATAGTACCCTCAAAGCTCATCACTAAGCTAAGGATCCTGGGACTAAACACCTCCCTCTGCAACTGGATCCTGGACTTTCTGACAGGCCGCCCCCAGGTGCTGAGGGTAGGTAGCAAAACATCTGCCACGCTGAACCTCAACACTGGATCTCCCCAGGGGTGCGTGCTCAGTTCCCTCCTGTACTCCCTGTTCACCCATGACTGCATGGCCAGGCACGACTCCAACACCATCATTAAGTTTGCAGATGACACAACAGTGGTAGGGCTGATCACAGACAACGACAAGACAGCCTATAGGGAGGAGGTCAGAGACCTGGCCGTGTGGTGCCAGAATAACAACCTATCCCTCAACGTAGCCAAGACTAAGGAGATGATTGTGAACTACAGGAAAAGGAGGACCGAGCATGCCCCCATTCTCATCGATGAGGCTGTAGTGGAGCAGGTTGAGAGCTTCAAGTTCCTTGGTGTCCACATCAACAACAAACTAGAATGGTCCAAACACACCAAGACAGTGGTGAAGAGGGCACGACAAAGCCTATTCCCACTCAGGAAACGAAAAGAATTTGGCATGGGTCCTGAGATCCTCAAAAGGTTCTACAGTTGCACCATCAAGAGCATCCTGACCGGTTGCATCACCGCCTGGTACGGCAATTGCTCGGCCTCTGACCGCAAGGCACTTCAGAGGGTAGTGCGTACGGCCCAGTACATCACTGGGGCTAAGCTGCCTGCCCTCCATGACCTCTACACCAGGCGGTGTCAGAGGAAGGCCCTAAAAATTGTCAAAGACCCCAGCCACCCCAGTCATAGACTGTTCTCTCTACTATCGTATGGCAAGCGGTACCGGAGTGCCAAGTCTTGGACAAAAAGGCTTCTCAACAGTTTTTACCCCCAAGCCATAAGACTCCTGAACAGGTAACCAAATGGTTACCCGGACTATTTGCATTGTGTGACCCCCCCCAAAACCCTCTTTTTACGCTGCTGATACTCTCTGTTTATCATATATGCATAGTCACTTTAACTATACATTCATGTACATACTACCTCAATTGGACCGACCAACCAGTGCTCATGCACATTGGCTAACCGGGCTATCTGCATTGTGTCCCACCACCCACCACCCGCCAACCCTCTCTTTTACGCTACTGCTGCTCTCTGTTCATCATATATGCATAGTCACTTTAACCATATCTACATGTAGATACAAGCAGAGGGGAAACAGAGGAAACAGCAGAGGGAACACCCCCCCATCCACATCGATGGAACAGTAGTGGAGAGGGTAGCAAGTTTTAAGTTCCTCGGCATACACATCACAGACAAACTGAATTGGTCCACTCACACAGACAGCATCGTGAGGAAGGCGCAGCAGCGCCTCTTCAACCTCAGGAGGCTGAAGAAATTCGGCTTGTCACCAAAAGCACTCACAAACTTCTACAGATGCACAATCGAGAGCATCCTGGCGGGCTGTATCACCGCCTGGTATGGCAACTGCACCGCCCTCAACCGTAAGGCTCTCCAGAGGGTAGTGAGGTCTGCACAACGCATCACCGGGGCAAACTACCTTTCCTCCAGGACACCTACACCACCCGATGCTACAGGAAGGCCATAAAGATCATCAAGGACATCAACCACCCGAGCCACTGCCTGTTCACCCCGCTGTCATCCAGAAGGCGAGGTCAGTACAGGTGCATCAAAGCTGGGACCGAGAGACTGAAAAACAGCTTCTATCTCAAGGCCATCAGACTGTTAAACAGCCACCACTAACATTGAGTGGCTACTGCCAACACACTGTCAATGACACTGACTCTACTCCAGCCACTTTAATCATGGGAATTGATGGGAAATGATGTAAATATATCACTAGCCACTTTAAACAATGCTACGTTATATAATGTTACTTACCCTACATTGTTCATCTCATATGCATACGTTGATACTGTACTCTATATCATCGACTGCATCCTTATGTAATACCCTAGCCACTTTAACTATGCCACTTGGTTTACATACTTATCTCATATGTATATACTGTACCGATATCATCTACTGTATCTTGCCTATGCTGCTCTGTAGCATCACTCATTCATATATCCTTATGTACATATTCTTTATCCCCTTACACTGTGTATAAGACAGTAGTTTTTTTTGGAATTGTTAGTTAGATTACTTGCTCGTTATTACTGCATTGTCGGAACTAGAAGCACAAGCATTTCGCTACACTCGCATTAACATCTGCTAACCATGTGTATGTGACAAATAAAATTTGATTTGATTTGATTTGTACATACTACATCAATCACCCTGACTAAACTGTGTCTGTATATAGCCTCGCTACTTTTATAGCCTCGCTACTATATATAGCCTGTCTTTTTACTGTTGTTTTATTTCTTTACTTACCTATTGTTCACCTAACACCTTTTTTGCACTATTGGTTAGAGCCTGTAAGTAAGCATTTCAAAGTAATATACACTGTTGTATTCAGCGCACATGACAAATAATCCTTGATTTGATTTGAGTTTCAGGCTCAGCAGCCCTGTCTCCCCATCCCCATACCCCTGAACCAGCCATACTCCCAACTGAAGAAGGGGGTGAGCAGCATTGAGTTGAATGACATGTACTGCAATGCATTGAGGACAGGAATGTGATAAATCAGTCAGGAAAAATCTCACTTGACAGAGAGACCGCCAATATCAGAGCCTTAAAGGAAGAGATGCAGGCTCTTAGAGATGGATGGGAGTCTCTCCTGTCTGAGGCAACACTGATTGCTACGCAAATGGATGTTGCACCTCGATTTAGCAAGGAACACAGCCGCCAGAGGAAAAGGAAGTGATTCCATGATGAGACCTCTCAAGAGGAGACAGGTCAGGACAGTGCACCAACGGAGTTTCGGAACACAGTGTTTTTTACTGCTATGTACAACATCATAAGTGACTTGGACATTAGGTTCCACACCACTGCAAAACTATAGAAGAATTTTCTGCTGTTCTGAAAGCTGGGCAGATTAGTGTAGATAAAGTCCCTTCTGTGTCCCATCCACTGATCATGAAGTGTTCCAGAGATCTTACACCTGAGTTTCAAAATAAAGTAAAACACCTGAATCAAATCAAATCAAATGTATTTATATAGCCCTTCGTACATCAGCTGATATCTCAAAGTGCTGTACAGAAACCCAGCCTAAAACCCCAAACAGCAAGCAATGCAGGTGTTGAAGCACTTTGGCTTGGAAAAACTCCCTAGAAAGGCCAAAACCTAGGAAGAAACCTAGAGAGGAACCAGGCTATGAGTGGTGGCCAGTCCTCTTCTGGCTGTGCCGGGTGGAGATTATAACAGAACATGGCCAAGATGTTCAAATGTTCATAAATGACCAGCATGGTCAAATAATAGGTCTGGGACAGGTAGCACGTCCGGTGAACAGGTCAGGATTCCATAGCCGCAGGCAGAACAGTTGAAACTGGAGCAGCAGCACGGCCAGGTGCAGGCAGTGCTTACACGGCCAGGTGCATACAGTGCATACACGGCCAGGTGCATACAGTGCATACACGGCCAGGTGCATACACTGTATATGCTGCCACTTTCCCCCCTAACTTGTTCCCTCTTGGTCTCCTGAATGAAATTTGTAAGATGCAAAATTGCAGCTGCAAAGCATTTTTGGAGAAGTGTGTATTGCTCTACGTGTATTTTGCACACTGCCTGTAACTGTTGCTGGTGGCCAGAGAGCTAAAACTGATTTTAAAAACTATTTGAGGTCCACTATGTCCCAGGACAGGCTTTGCAGTCTTGCCATGCTGTCTATTGAAAGTCAGTTAGCTAGAAAGCTGGACTTCAAAGACTTGATCAGTGACTTTGCTAACAAGACTGCTCGGTGTTGGGCTCTTGGTGAATAAGGCTGTGCAAGGGCCAGTGATAACTGTTAAATGGCATGTCTATGGATATTGGATCACTACACACATGATGCCCACAGGCTGAGAACAAGACTGAGAACAGACTGAGAACAAGATATATCTCAAGTAATGACTGGATTGCCATAAAATACAACAAGTGTCGACCTTACTGTGAAATGCTTACTTACAAGCCCTTAACCAACAGTGCAGTTCAAGAAAGAGTTAAGAAAATATTTACCAAATAAACTAAAGTAAAAAATTATAAAAAGTATCACAATAAAAATAACGAGGCTATATACAGGGGATACCGGTACAGAGTCAACGTTCGGGGGTACAGGTTAGTCGAGGTAATTTGTACATGTAGGTAGGGGTGAAGTGACTATGCGCAGATAATAAATAGTGAGTAGCAGCAGTGTAAAAAACAAATGGAGGGGGGTGTCAATGTAAATAGTCAGGTGGCCATTTGATTAATTGTTCAGCAGTCTTATGACTTGGGGGTAGAAGCTGTTAAGGAGCCTTTTGGTCCTAGACTTGGTTCCGCTTGCCATGTGGTAGCAGAGAAAACAGTCTATAACTTGGGTGACTGGAGTCTGAAACTGGAGTCTGACACCGCCCAGTATAGGTACTGTATGGCAAGAAGCTTGGCCCCGGTGATGTACTGGGCCATACGCACTACCCTCTGTAGCGCCTTATGGTCGAGAAGTTGCCATACCAGGCGGTGATGCAACCGGTCAGGATGCTCTCGAAGGTGCAGCTTTAGAACTTTTTGAGGATCTGTGGACCCATGACAAATCTTTTCAGTCTCAGGAGGGGGAAAATGTGTTGTTGTGCCCTCTTCACGACTGTCTTGGTGTGTTTGAACCATGGTTATGTGGACACCAAGGAACTTGAAACTCTCGACTTGCTCCAACTGGCTTTGCCTTGGGACCCAAATTTAACCAGGTTGTCTCAGTCCCAACCCAATATTCGCATCGTGAAAAATAATAGCCAAATTACAATCTGAACAAAACATTTTTTAATGCTATATTTATAGTAAATGTAGCAATTATATGACAAGGGAACAACATTCCCACCTCTTTCATTGTCAGTAATAAAATGTTGCCCAAATTGTTAATGTTAATATGAATGAATGTTAATATACTCACTGGTTTGAGAGCACAAAATCAACCAAAATAACGCTACCAACGCTCCCTGTTGACCCACGACTGTGTGGCCAAACACGACTCCAACACCATCATTAAGTTTGCCGACGACACAACGGTGGTAGTTCTGATCACCGACAACGATGAGACAGCCTATAGGGAGAAGGTCAGAGAACTGGCAGTGTGGAGCCAGGACAACAACCTCTCCTTCAATGTGAGCAAGACAAAGGAGCTGATCGTGGACTACAGGAAAAGGCGGGCCGAACAGGCCGGCCATTAACATCGACTGGGCTGTAGTGGAGGAGAACCACTGTAATAGTATGTTGTGATGTTCCACTGCACGTGTTCTAGTGTAGTAGTCTAGCCCAGCTGCATGTTCAACTCCCCTGTGTCTTTACTCTTCCTGCAGTGTGGGTGGATTCAACTCTCCTGTGAAACCAACCATAATGAGTACATCCATCTCAATAAACAGTATGTGAGTGTGTGTGCGAGGATCTACCTGTCCATTCTAGTCAGCTAACCTGTGATTTTCTATTTTAACTGTAGGGAGGTGCAGAATGTTACCAGACCCAAGTGTTGTTTGTCTTGTTAATGAGAAGAGAAGTACATTAATCCAACTATCCTTGAGTTATTGTTATGGCTTCAAGGATACTTCTTCATTGTTTCCTCACCTATCTACGCTCTTAGAAAAAGGGTTCCAAAAGGGTTCTTTGGGGAGGAATAGCAAGAACCGTTTTGATCTGTAGAACCCCTTTTGGAAGAAAGGGTTATTTGATTATTCTTTGGATGGCAAGAAGGGTTCTCCATAGAACCGTATATCATATTTCCCAGAATGCTTTATTGCAGGGTGAGTTTCAGAAATGTTTGTTTTACTATCTGTGTTTTTGATTGATTGATACATTTTATGCTACACAAAGATAAATAGAATACAATTTTGTAAACTAATCCAATCTGTTAGTAATTGGACTTATTGCACCTGTTACTAATATGGTTGTTCTAGTTTAGATGATTTAGGTAGTCTCAGTATTAAATCTTCCCTACCCTGGAGGTCAGGTTCCAGGTGATATTTATTTATTTTTTTGTGTTTTATTTGGAGATCATAACTCCAGTAGGATCTAAATATCACTTTGCAAGCCAGCGTAAGTAATGTGACTTGCAGGCCTGATGTGGCTTTTAAAACAGGAGTTAGGGTAGGGTCTAACTAGGCCCTCAAAGAAAGGCCTTATGATACCTGTAATATATTGTCATAAACAATACCATTTTAAAGGCTAATAAGGCTGGTGGAACTGTTCATAGAGGGTTCTAGGAAGAACCCTCCAAAGATAAAAGGGTTCTCAGTAGAACCCTTCACAGAGAGTTCTATGAAGAACCTTTTGATGATACAATGTTTTTTGGTAGAACCCTTCATAGAGGGTTGTAGGCAGAACCCTTCAATGTGTAATCTGACTGCTAGACATACAAAATGAGGCAGTTTACAATTACAATGAGTTGGTAGCAATCAATTTGTTTTGGGCACCCCATTTGTTTGTTGATCCAACCTGGTCTCAATATGCTGGTATTTATTTATTTTGCTCCTTTGCACCCCAGTATCTCTACCTGCACATTCATCTTCTGCCGATCTACCATTCCAGTGTTTAAATCAAATCAAATCAAATTTTATTTGTCACATACACATGGTTAGCAGATGTTAATGCGAGTGTACCGAAATGCTTGTGCTTCTAGTTCCGACAATGCAGTAATAACCAACAAGTAATCTAACTAACAATTCCAAAACTACTGTCTTATACACAGTGTAAGGGGATAAAGAATATGTACATAAAGATATATGAATGAGTGATGGTACAGAGCAGCATAGGCAAGATACAGTAGATGGTATCGAGTACAGTATATACATATGAGATGAGTATGTAAACAAGGTGGCATAGTTAAAGTGGCTAGTGATGCATGTATTACATAAGGATGCAGTAGATGATATAGAGTACAGTATATACGTATGCATATGAGATGAATAATGTAGGGTATGTAACATTATATAAGGTAGCATTGTTTAAAGTGGCTAGTGATATATTTTACATCATTTTACATCATTAAAGTGGCTGGAGTTGAGTCAGTGTCAGTGTCAGTGTGTTGGCAGCAGCCACTCAATGTTAATGGTGGCTGTTTAACAGTCTGATGGCCTTGAGATAGAAGCTGTTTTTCAGTCTCTCGGTCCCAGCTTTGATGCACCTGTACTGACCTCGCCTTCTGGATGATAGCGGGGTGAACAGGCAGTGGCTCGGGTGGTTGTTGCCCTTGATGATCTTTATGGCCTTCCTGTAACAACGGGTGGTGTAGGTGTCCTGGAGGGTAGGTAGTTTGCCCCCGGTGATGCGTTGTGCAGACCTCACTACCCTCTGGAGAGCCTTACGGTTGTGGGCGGAGCAGTTGCCGTACCAGGCGGTGATACAGCCCGCCAGGATGCTCTCGATTGTGCATCTGTAGAAGTTTGTGAGTGCTTTTGGTGACAAGCCGAATTTCTTCAGCCTCCTGAGGTTGAAGAGGCGCTGCTGCGCCTTCTTCATGATGCTGTCTGTGTGAGTGGACCAATTCAGTTTGTCTGTGATGTACCCTCTCCACTACTGTTCCATCGATGTCCACTACTGTTCCATCGATAGGGGGGTGTTCCCTCTGCTGTTTCCTGAAGTCCACAATCATCTCCTTAGTTTTGTTGACGTTGAGTGTGAGGTTATTTTCCTGACACCACACTCCGAGGGCCCTCACCTCCTCCCTGTAGGCCGTCTCGTCGTTGTTGGTAATCAAGCCTACCACTGTTGTGTCGTCCGCAAACTTGATGATTGAGTTGGAGGCGTGCGTGGCCACGCAGTCGTGGGTGAACAGGGAGTACAGGAGAGGGCTCAGAACGCACCCTTGTGGGGCCCCAGTGTTGAGGATCAGCGGGGTGGAGATGTTGTTGCCTACCCTCACCACCTGGGGGCGGCCCGTCAGGAAGTCCAGTACCCAGTTGCACAGGGCGGGGTCGAGACCCAGGGTCTCGAGCTTGATGACGAGCTTGGAGGGTACTATGGTGTTGAATGCCGAGCTGTAGTCGATGAACAGCATTCTCACATAGGTATTCCTCTTGTCCAGATGGGTTAGGGCAGTGTGCAGTGTGGTTAAGATTGCATCGTCTGTGGTCCTATTTGGGCGGTAAGCAAATTGGAGTGGGTCTAGGGTGTCAGGTAGGGTGGAGGTTATATGGGCCTTGACTAGTCTCTCAAAGCACTTCATGATGACGGAAGTGAGGGCTACGGGGCGGTAGTCGTTTAGCTCAGTTACCTTAGCTTTCTTGGGAACAGGAACAATGGTGGCCCTCTTGAAGCATGTGGGAACAGCAGACTGGTATAGGGATTGATTGAATATGTCCGTAAACACACCGGCCAGCTGGTCTGCGCATGCTCTGAGCGCGGCTGGGGATGCCGTCTGGGCCTGCAGCCTTGCGAGGGTTAACACGCGTTTAAATGTCTTACTCACCTCGGCTGCAGTGAAGGAGAGTCCGCATGATTCCGTTGCAGGCCATGTCAGTGGCACTGTATTGTCCTCAAAGCGGGCAAAAAAGTTATTTAGTCTGCCTGGGAGCAAGACATCCTGGTCCGTGACTGGGCTGGTTTCCTTCTTGTAGTCCGTGATTGACTGTAGACCCTGCCACATGCCTCTTGTGTCTGAGCCGTTGAATTGAGATTCTACTTTGTCTCTGTACTGACGCTTAGCTTGTTTGATAGCCTTGCGGAGGGAATAGCTGCACTGTTTGTATTCGGTCATGACACCAGTCACCTTGCCCTGATTAAAAGCAGTGGTTCGCGCTTTCAGTTTCACGCGAATGCTGCCATCAATCCACGGTTTCTGGTTAGGGAATGTTTTAATCGTTGCTATGGGAACGACATCTTCAACGCACGTTCTAATGAACTCGCACACCGAATCAGCGTATTTGTCAATGTTGTTATCTGACGCAATACGAAACATCTCCCAGTCCACGTGATGGAAGCAGTCTTGGAGTGTGGAATCAGCTTGGTCAGACCAGCGTTGAACAGACCTCAGCGTGGGAGCTTCATTTTTAGTTTCTGTCTGTAGGCAGGGATCAACAAAATGGAGTCGTGGTCAGCTTTTCCGAAAGGGGGGCGGGGCAGGGCCTTATATGCGTCGCGGAAGTTAGAGTAACAATGATCCAAGGTTTTTCCACCCCTGGTTGCGCAATCGATATGCTGATACAATTTAGGGAGTCTTGTTTTCAGATTAGCCTTGTTAAAATCCCCAGCTACAATGAATGCAGCCTCCGGATAAATGGATTCCAGTTTGCAAAGAGTCAAATAAAGTTCGTTCAGAGCCATCGATGTGTCTGCTTGGGGGGGGATATATACGGCTGTGATTATAATCGAAGAGAATTCTCTTGGTAGATAATGTGGTCGACATTTGATTGTGAGGAATTCTAAATCAGGTGAACAGAAGGATTTGAGTTCCAGTATGTTTCTTTCATCACACCATGTCACGTTAGCCATAAGGCATACGCCCCCGCCCCTCTTCTTACCAGAAAGATGTTTGTTTCTGTCAGCGCGATGCGTGGAGAAACCCGCTGGCTGCACCGCCTCGGATAGCGTCTCTCCAGTGAGCCAATTTTCCGTGAAGCAAAGAACGTTACAGTCTCTGATGTCCCTCTGGAATGCTACCCTTGCTCGGATTTCATCAACCTTGTTGTCAAGAGACTGGACATTGGCGAGAAGAATGCTAGGGAGTGGTGCATGATGTGCCCGTCTCCAGAGTCTGACCAGAAGACCGCCTCGTTTCACTCTTTTTCGGAGTCGTTTTTTTGGGTCGCCGCATGGGATCCATTCCGTTGTCCTGTTTGAAAGGCAGAACACAGGATCCGCATCGCAAAAATCATATTCTTGGTCGTACTGATGGTGAGTTGATGCTGATCTTATATTCAGTAGTTCTTCTCGACTGTATGTAATGAAACCTAAGATGACCTGGGGTACTAATGTAAGAAATAACACGTTAAAAAAACAAAAAACTGCATAGTTTCCTAGGAACGCGAAGCGAGGCGGCCATCTCTGTCGGCGCCGGAAGTATAGTCTTTAATTGCTATATTGTAATTAACTTCTTCGAGATAGGTGGCGCTCTTTTAATTTTGGGATAAAAAACGTTCCCGTTTTAAACAAGATATTTTTCACGAAAAGATGTTCGACTATGCATGTAATTGACAGCTTTGGAAAGAAAAAACTCTGACGTTTCCAAAACTGCAAAGATATTATCTGTGAGTGCCCCAGAACTAATGCTACAGGCGAAGACAAGATGAAATTTCATACAGGAAATGCCCCAGATTCTGAAGGCGCTGTGTTCCAATGTCTCCTTATATGGCTGTGAATGCGCCAGGAATGAGCCTGCCCTTTCTGTCGTTTCCCCAAGGTGTCTGCACCATTGTGACGTATTTGTAGGCATATCATTGGAAGATTGACCATAAGAGACTACATTTACCAGGTGTCCACATGGTGTCCTGCGTCAAAATTATTGCGTAATCTCCAGGTCCATGCGCGTTCCATTTCTTCAGAGGAGAAACTAAACTGCCACGAATGATTTATCATCGATAGATATGTGAAAAACACCTTGAGGATTGATTCTAAACAACGTTTGCCATGTTTCTGTCGATATTATGGAGTTAATTTGGAAAAAAAGTTTGTGTTGTAAGGACTTAATTTTCGTTTTTTTTTCTTACCCAAACGTGATGAAGAAAACGGAGCGATTTGTCTACACAAATAATCTTTTTGGAAAAACTGAACATTTGCTATCTAACTGAGAGTCTCCTCATTGAAAACATCTGAAGTTCTTCAAAGGTAAATGATTTTATTTGAATGCTTTTCTTGTTTTTGTGAAAATGTTGCATGCTGAATACCAGGCTTAATGCTATGCTAGGCTATCAATACTGTTACACAAATGCTTGTTTAGCTATGGTTCAAAAGCATATTTTGAAAATCTGAGATGACAGTGTTGTTAACAAAAGGCTAAGCTTGAGAGCTAATATATTTATTTCATTTCATTTGCGATTTTCATGAATAGTTAACGTTGCGTTATGGCAATGAGCTTGAGGCTGTATTCACGATCCCGGATCCGGGATGGCTAGAATCAAGAGGTTTTAACTTACCTCATTTGCACTCACTGTATATAGACTTTTTGTTTTCTTTTGTTCTACTGTATTATTGACTGTATATTTTGTTTATTCCATGTGTAACTCTGTGTTGTTGTATGTGTCGAATTGCTACGCTTTATCTTGGCCAGGTCGCAGTTGCAAATGAGAACTTGTTCTCAACTAGCCTACCTGGTTAAATAAAGGTGAAATAAAAGAAATAAATAAAAGAGCATTTCGTATTATTCTGTATGCAAATCCGACACTCCATGTAGTATGATATGTTACGTTCCGTATGGTATGGTATGTCTTCATTTGTGGATGTCCATCACCCATTTCGTATGATATGTTACGAATTAGAATGCATATTTTATGTTAAGAATTTGTCAAATGTTAAATATGATGTAAATTTGCAAAACGTATGATAATTTACAAATTCTATCTAGGTGCCTAGGTGGCTAATATTAGCTATCTGTGGACACTGTCGATCAAATGCCTTGCATTCAGCAATAGCCTTAGTTTTCACAGACTCTGGAGTATTTCCACGTTCACGTGCTAGTCGGAACTAGGAAACTCGGAAATGACCAATTTGCTGAGTGGTTGTAGTTACATTATACACATGCGGCGTTCATCCAGTTAGCAAGTGCTGCCTTCTGACTTGCATGTGAACGCAGAAATAATCTCTTCTGCCTGTGCCACTTAAAGCTGGGATGTCCCACCTACCATTTCATTCACTCTTCCGATTGTCCATCAACTCCTGGCTGAATGATATTGCAACTTTCGACTTCAGTGAATTGAAGACAACTGGGAACACGGAAAAGAACTAGCTGGGAAAAATAGTTTTGAATGGTCATCCAACTCGGGAATTCCATGTCGGAAACTGGCATCTTTCTAGAGCTCCGACTTTCCCACCTGGAGATCACAGACATCGTGATTTGACCTAGTTTTTCTCAAAGTGCCTATTTGTCTTGAAAGCACCACTGACAAAGCACGAGTCATGGCCCATGAGTAATTGCATATGTGGATATGCGCAGTGAAATAAGTGGGAGGATCAACGTAAGTGGGTGTATGGGAACCTACTGTAAACTACTGTAATTGGGCATATTGGTTGCCACTCAAGACTGTTTTTGCGTGGCTGCTTGCTGCTTAATTGTATGATTTTAGTTAAGCCTAACCCTAAGCCTTTTCCTAACCTTAACCTTCATTTTCCTAACCTGCTTGTTTAGTTATCCTAACCTTGTCTCCATATGCAGACTTGTCGCCTCCCACAATGTATTTACCTTGAATCAGGTTTACGAGACTACTCCTAACCTGCCACATTAATTATCCTGACTGGCTCCGATTATTATGAGATGAAAGGGCATTTCCGAAATTAGTTTAGGAAGCCAAGCTTGAGCCCTGTCTGATGTTCAGAAGGATAGGGGCAAAAGTTTTGATCAAGAGAAAGCTTTAGAAAATATGCACGTTTTCTCTAACACATATGTATTTTACAGTTATAAGGAAGGTGAAATCTTATAGCTCTTTTTTTTACTAAATTTGTATTGTCATTTCAAGCCAGTTTTGCTGAATACCAAATACAACAAATAAAATATTTCATATTTTCATATTTTGATCATATTTGTTGTCACGAGATATTAGGAGTGGTGGGTGGAATCAGGCGCAGAGAGCAGGGTTCAGTAGAGTGTCAATTTATTCTCCTGGGCGCACAGAACGGTCACGACAACACACAGGGCGCATACAATTAACCAGCCCAAAACACAGGACCAAAATAGTCCGGAGAATACATACACGAAAACCCACCATACAACATAGTAACAAAAACAATCCCGCACAAAACAAGGGCGGGACAACCTACTATATATAAGGACGCTAATTAAACTAAAATACACACAGGTGAAACTAATAAGACAAAACCAACAGACAAACGAAAAAGGGATCAGTAGTGGCTCGTAGGACGGTGACGACGACCGCCGGAGCATCGCCTGAACAGGCGGGGGAGCCAACTTCGGCGGAAGTCGTGACATTTGTACTGTGTAGTTGAGCTTGTGTCTTTAAAAGTGACTATACCTCAGCAATTTATAACTACTGTTACCAGAAATGTGAGATTTTAATCTTTCTTGGAGTATGCAGCATTATTAGTGATTGTTTATTGCCATTTCATGATCGTGTGGTACATACATGTGGTCCTGTATGGCTCCGTTGGTAGAATATGTTGCATGCAACATGAGGATTGTAGTTTGATTCCCGGGACCACCCATATGTCAAAATGTATGCATGCATGACTGTAAATCACTTTGGATAAAAGCATCTGCTAAATGTCATATACAGTATTATTTATTATGATAAATAATTACTTTTGGGATTCCATAGATTACAATTTAGATTACATATAACATACAGGCTAATCATGCCTTTTGTTAATGTTATCACCACAAAGTACACATGCTTTGGTAGTTAGATCACTATTTCTACGTTAAGAAATGTTGCAAATTGACCTGTTAATCCATGTAGTTGAAGAGGATTAGTCTGTTAGGCCTACTTCCTGCTGTCCTCGGGTAGGGGGTTAAATAACCAAAACATAGCTTCGTTCAGGAACGCTAATTATCCTGAGTGCTTTTGGTGCAACACTGTGGGAGCCTACCACAGAGGGAGAGTACTATATTTATATCTCTCTTCCTCTCATCCCCCGTGACTGCCATTTTCTTTTCAGTTTGATTGACAGAAATGTAGGTTTAGGTTTACAGGTTTAGTTTACATTAATAATCTTGCATTTAATACAGCATTAATACACACAACTAATTGTGAATCTGAAGAGAATTACAGTGTCAGTGGGCCTGGTTGAAATCTGGGTACTACTAATCACTGTATCCTTGTTATTTTTTTCTTCAATGGAACTGATACTGTTTGATTTGTAGCTCACAGATTGACGTCATGGCTCACCCATACACTATGTCCCCCTTTTAAATGAGGGATGCCACACGTATGCAGGCGCACACACACACACACGTATACAACCAGATTACACAAACAGATAATGGCAACATCTCCTTTTCATCAGCTACTCTAGTACTGGCACAGTGGGTGTACAGCTTGGGTGAACCCATAGTTGTGACTTGACTAACAATCTGAAAATTGTTATTTATCTAATTAACTAATAACTATGTTTAATTGTTACCTGATTCAATTAATCATGTAACAATTCACTCACTCATTAGGATCTGAGGCACCACGAGAGTGGTTCTTTAAAGTGTTACCATCTCCCGAATTAAACTCTTAAAGGTTTTTATCTATCACATCTATAAACAGTCAAATTATTAATAATAACCTCTTATCATGTCACCATTCTGAACAGTCGTAACCTCCTTGCACCTGCAAAACCCTGAGCCTTACTTATGATTCAGTACTACACAAATTGGTTGAATTATTTATTTACTAACTAATTAAATGGGAACACAGGATAAACACACACAATCTGCACCAGTTATTGACTGGATAACCTATTACGCTGAAAACAGGTCCCTAGCGGAATGACAACAACATGGATGTTGTTAAAGAAGAGATGGAGAGGGAGAGAGAGGGACAGAGACACTTAACATTGCCATGTTCAGAAACGACTCTCGCCTACAATAACCATATACTTTGCACACAAACCGATGCCCGCTTTGAGCAAGAAATCATGAGGTGAATCTATCGTCTCGACCTCGTGTTGAGATTCAAAGTTCAAACCATTGTAAACGCGTAGCTGCCACTTTACACTTTTTCTGGTTCCATGTGTTAATTCGTAACCCATCATTTATACATTTTGCTCGAAAGGGGTGGTTCTGGCTGGCTGGCTGCCATAACTTTGCGGTGATTACTCACTGTGCAAAGTTATGGCAAAAAAAATATCTGTTATAGCTTCTCAAATCACATCCCTCTTTTATCAAAAACACTTCTATAATTTTTCATATTACATGCACAACCCATAGTATGGAAACTCTATCTATGTAGTGGGTATACTTTCCAATTTACAGAATTTACTTTATAACATTTTTAATGACATCACAAAATAACAGAACACTAATGTCTTTTTGTTTATAGATCGCCTGACTATTCCGCACGTTCTACGTTCAAAATATTGTTCCAGTATTCGCTTTTGAACGTGTTAGAGTTTCAGCTGCAAAAAGGTCTGTTGAGACAAAGCACATTCCTTAGATGAATTTGGAGAGCACAGGCCTGGATCTTCTCCCTTGATTTAAAACAGGACGTGAGTGTCAATCCCCACTAATTCTTTCCTCCCCCTCTACGGGTGAAAGGGGGTCTGATTGAAGTAATTAATTGCAAACCTAATCTGACCTATTTGGATTCTCGTGGTCAGTCAAGACACCATTACAGAGATATATTAATGTTGAAATAAAGGCACTGAAATAAAAGCCACGGCAATGCTGTGACTGACTAATAGCTAGCTGCACACAACGCTTCCCCACAGGAATGTAAGATGGTGTCCCAAATCAAACCTTATACATTAGTACACTAATTTCAAAAGGTAGGGCACTATATTGGAAATAGGGTGCCATTTCGGATGCACATTAAATCGACCCAACAGAAAGAGATTGATACAGAATGATAATGCAGAGGATGTTCTGTAAAGTCAAAAAACATTATTTTGCAGCAAGGAAATGGACGGATAGCTACAGTGCCTGCGAAAGTATTCGGCCCCCTTGAACTTTGCGACCTTTTGCCACATTTCAGGCTTCAAACATAAAGATATAAAACTATATTTTTTTGTGAAGAATCAACAACAAGTGGGACACAATCATGAAGTGGAACGACACCACCATGTTTGACAGTGGGGATGGTGTGTTCAGGGTGATGAGCTGTGTTGCTTTTACGCCACACATAACGTTTTGCATTTTTGCCAAAAAGTTCAATTTTGGTTTCATCTGACCAGAGCACCTTCTTCCACATGTTTGGTGTGTCTCCCAGGTGGCTTGTGGAAAACTTTAAACAACACTTTTTATGGATATCTTTAAGAAATGGCTTTCTTCTTGCCACTCTTCCATAAAGGCCAGATTTGTGCAATATACGACTGATTGTTGTCCTATGGACAGAGTCTCCCACCTCAGCTGTAGATCTCTGCAGTTCATCCAGAGTGATCATGGGCCTCTTGGCTGCATCTCTGATCAGTCTTCTCCTTGTATGAGCTGAAAGTTTAGAGGGATGGCCAGGTCTTGGTAGATTTGCAGTGGTCTGATACTCCTTCCATTTCAATATTATCGCTTGCACAGTGCTCCTTGGGATGTTTAAAGCTTGGGAAATCTTTTTGTATCCAAATCCGGCTTTAAACTTCTTCACAACAGTATCTCGGACCTGCCTGGTGTGTTCCTTGTTCTTCATGATGCTCTCTGCGCTTTTAACGGACCTCTGAGACTATCACAGTGCAGGTGCATTTATACGGAGACTTGATTACACACAGGTGGATTGTATTTATCATCATTAGTCATTTAGGTCAACATTGGATCATTCAGAGATCCTCACTGAACTTCTGGAGAGAGTTTGCTGCACTGAAAGTAAAGGGGCTGAATAATTTTGCACGCCCAATTTTTCAGTTTTTGATTTGTTAAAAAAGTTTGAAATATCCAATAAATGTCGTTCCACTTCATGATTGTGTCCCACTTGGTGTCGATTCTTCACAAAAGAATACAGTTTTATATCTTTATGTTTGAAGCCTGAAATGTGGCAAAAGGTCGCAAAGTTCAAGGGGGCGGAATACTTTCGCAAGGCACTGTATATCACATTAAAAAAATTCTCTAGTTGAATAATTTAAACAGGAAATCTCAAATACAAAAAAAGTACAAATTAACATCTCCCAATAAACTATACTGTACACAATCTTTATATATAGACATTAATATACATTCATTTAAAGAGGTACATTGATTGCAAAACGTGGTAACTTACGTGGTAAGACACAATAGTGATCAGACCTGCGGCAAATACATTACTTCAAATACTTCAAAATATTAGAAAGTATTTGAGGATCACTTGATTTAGCTTGGAGTTTCCACTTTTGTGAATATTCCGCCACCGACACTAGACCCCCCCCCAACCCCTTCTCTTTGTTTCAGGTTTTGCGGTCGGAGTCCGCACCTTTGGGGGTACTGTCACGTCCTGACTGTGGAAAGCCTTTTTTTTTCTATGGTAGAGTAGGTCAGGGCGTGACTAGGGGTTTAGTCTAGTTTATATTTTCTATGTGGGGTTCTAGTTTGTTTTTTCTATGTTGGTGTTTTGGTATGATTCCCAAGGCAGCTGGCTATCGTTTTCTCTAATTGGGGATCATACTTAAGTAGCATTTTTCCACCTGTGTATTATGGGATATTGTTTGGAGTTAGTGCACATTGCACCTCTGTAGTCACACAGTTTGTGTGTTTATTGTTTAGTTAAGTTTCACTAATAATAAAGTATGTGGAACTCATATCGCACTGCGTTTTGGTCTGACCATTATTACGACGAACGTAACAATACTAAATCAAGCGCAGCTTGTATTTGACATATTATATTTGACCCAGGTCAGGTAGTGATATGTGATTTGTGATATGAATGCCATCCAAATGACGTATCAGTCCATAAACCTCTGCATATCTAAGAGCGCACCAAACCTACATGTAATATCATACAGACGAATGCCAAGTTGACAAACTTACAGCAGTCTTGTCGCAGGGTGATGTCATTATCTGAAACCTTCAACTATAAATTCATACTACTTCGAGGTGCACATGTAACAATTTAACTTTCATCCGTCCCCATAGACAACTGACACCCACGAAGCATCGTTACCCATCGCTCCACAAAAGCCGCGGCCCTTGCAGAGCAAGGGGAACCACTACTTCAAGGTCTCAGAGCAAGTGAAGTCACCGATTGAAACGCTATTAGCGCGCACCACCGCTAACTAGCTAGCCATTTTACATCGGTTACACACACACGCAAGTCAATTCATCACAATTTATTACTGACACGGCAGGAAAAAGAACCACTGGTAAAAATGTAACATCTCAGCCCATTCTGTGGCAGATCCAGTGATGTCCTCATTTTTAGGAAACTGCGAAGTCAACTGAAGGGGAAAGCAGAAATTCGTAAATCACTATGAATGAAAAGTGTGGACACAAATGCTGGGCCAAAATGGCATCCAATTCCCTACACTATGCACAATGTAGGGAATAGGGTATACACTATGTAGGGAATATGGTGTCATTTGGTACACACCCAAAGTCTGATTTCATCGTTCTGATGGGACATCTTACTGCTACAGTAGGTTATCAGGGTCTACGGTTAACCGTTGACAGAACTCTCTGAACTTGAAACCCTGAAAACACCGCCCTCCCTCCTCCACATAGTGAAAAACAAAGTAAACCTCCTCAGAGACATGGGGCCTGGTAAAAAAGTAAAGAAGGAGGAGGTTATATTTCCAAACAAGAGAAAGAAGATATAGGAACTCTCAACCCTCTCCACCACCCTGAAATCTAGCGTCTCGCTGAAGCATGTGGCAGGTTGAGACCTCACAGATTTTCAACCTTTCCATCCATCCATCCTTTCATCTGTCTGTGTCTCTGTTCCATACATCTCTCTTCCTCCTCCAAACCTCACAAGGTGCCCTGTTCAGAGCAGAAGAACCCTCCCTCCTTCTTCTTCCTTCTCTTCAGCCTGTGGTCCCTCCAGCAGACTGCCGCCATCAACAGCATGACCATCCCAACCACCAGCAACACCATGGACACCACTTTGGTCTGGTGCAGGTCTGGCGTGTTATACATGAAGGTGACCCCTGTCCCCGCCACACCAATCACCAGGGAGATCACCCCAAATGGGAACACACAGCGGTACCAAGACTTCTCCGTGCCGCCAGTGGCCTGGGCTAGTCGTTCTAGTGTGGAGAGAGACTCTGGGGGTTGGACCAGGTCCCCTCTATGGGGAGACTCCGGAGGTATGCTGCTGCCACAGTCCAGGTCTGGTTGAAGCACCAGGGCCGGGGGTTGGCGTCCCGAGGAGCAGCCCATTTCAGAGCTGCGGTCCTAGGGAGAGGAGAGGAGTGAGAGGGGTTCTTCTGGTGGATCTCTTCTTTCTGTTACTACAGGGGCTGCTGCGTTCTCTGTTGTTGTCGTCAGGAGACAGCTTGTGCCTGGAGGGTGAAAGACAGGGAGAAGAGATCAGGAGGGAGACACTGAGATATATGGAGAAAGACAGAGAGGCAGAAGGGAGACAGAGAGTGAAGGGGGAAATGGAGAAGTTATCCAGAGAAATAAAAAGAGATGGAGATGGGGAGAGAGACTGATGAAGTCAGACACAGAGAAAACAAAGAGACAAACAAAAACAGATTCAGACAGAAAGAGAAAGGGAGAGAGAGAAAGAGATATGAGCTCTGGCTTCGTATGCAGTCTCTCTGCAAGAGGATCCACTTACTCTGTCTCGATGTGTTTGGTGCGTGGTGTGGTGTGTGTTCTGCATTGCATCCGTCCGCCCTCCCAGTGGCGGCAGCACATTGTGTGTTGTGTTTCCACAGCCTTTGAGGTTTAAAGAGACAGAGAGGAGGAGGAGGGGCGAAGGAGAGGTGGTTGGTGTGACTCAGGAACCTGATTGGCTGCCCAAGCACAGTGACGTCAAAGACAAGAGGGAAGCAGAGGGACGCGGAGGGGTGCGGTTGGGAAGTAGGGGGACGATGGGAGATAGTTAACTGTTCCATCTCCTCTTTATCGCTTCTACTCTGATTGATCCATGTATGTGTGTGCGTTGATGGAAAATAGTAAAGCAGCCCAGGCTTAGCGATGATACCATCTAACCATAATGTTGTTTCAAATAATCTACACCTCAATTACCTTTATGATGCAAAGCCATTTAATCTGACGTAAGCAGGCAGTAACACAGTAAAACAAATCAACTTAGATTTAAACACACACGCTTTCACGCACGCACACACACATGCATGAACACACACACTCTCGCTACCCCTCGATATAAATAGCCCAACAAGCAGGATTCATGAATAAGGACCGTCCGATTTTCTGGATAGGAGATAGAGATAGAGGTTCCTCTATCTACTATCCCATTTAATTTACCCAAAACTACCAATCAATTTGTCTGCATGTGCATGTGGGGAGTAGAAGGATGCCGGCTGTGTGTACGAGTGTATGTGCTGTGTGCGCAAGAGCACACAGCACTCAGTACTCTGTCTAGTATAAGCTTTATAGATCATGAACATAACCATCTCGCTCAGACTGTATCCTCAGTGTCTCCCTCCTTCTGTTCACACACTGTAACAAATCCACTGTATCTTCATGGCAATCTACTCACAAGTTCCCATTCAGAGCTTCGCGTCACCCAGCCACTCAGGTTTTCTTTCTCCTCACAGACAATAAAGAGGTGAGATTCGAGCCTGTGAATGTGTGTAATGTGTGTGCTAGGAGTCGGGAAGCAAGTTCAGCGAGTGAAATTTTTTATAAATAAATGAAAAGATAATACAAAACAAGAAACACGAACAACGCTGGAAGAAACCAAAGGGAGTGACAAATAAAGGGCAGGTAATCAAGGAGGTGATGGATAATGACACTCCAGGTGAGTGTCATTATGCGCAGATGCGCGCAACGATGGTGACAGGTGTGCTCCATAACGAGCAGCCTGGTGACCTAGAGGCCGGAGAGGGAGCACACCTGACAGTACCAAGATGACCAAGATGACGATCCCGGGGATCAGGAGCTGACCGGTCACCTCTGCTAAGGCGCGTGAACCTGTTGATCCAACTGAGGCGTGGGAGCATGGCGACCTAGAGCGTCGGAGAGAGAGCATGCGCGACAGTACCAGTCGCCTCCGCTGAGGTGCAGAAACCTGACAAACCGGCTGAGGAGTGAGAGCCTGATGAGCCGGCTAAGACCACCCCGCTGGCCTCGGTCGAGGCACAGGAACCTGTTCACCCAGCTGAGGCATGGGAGCTTGTCGAGCCAGCTGCGGTATGGAAACCCCTTGAGCCAGCTGAGGCAGGGGAACCCGTCGAACCCGCCAAGGCATGGGAATCTGACAAACTGGCTGAGACCTCCCAGGTAGCTCCGGCTCCAACCCCCAGACAGAACATCACCTCCAACACACACAAAAAATTAAAAACACTCCCTGATACTTCCCTTTGTTGAATCATCATTCTACAACGTGTGCGCTGGGAGTCGGGAGGCAAGTTGAGGGAGTGAATAATTTAATAAATAAATGAAAACATAATACAAAACAAGAAACAAAAACAACGCACAGACATGAAACTGAAACAGAAACAATGACAACTGGGGAAGAAACCAAAGGGAGGGACATAGAAAGGGTAGGAAATCATGGAGGTGATAGAGTCCAGGTGAGTGTCATTATGCGCAAATGCACGTAACGATGGTGACAGGTGTGCACCATAACAAACAGCCTGGTGACCTAGGGGCCAGAGAGGGAGCACACTTGACTATGTGACAGACCACCCGAGGGGCTAACCTGACCTTACCGCATGTGTGTGTGTGTTCATGTGTGTGTGTGGTGTACAGGTTCAAATCAGATTTTATTGGTCACATACACATGTTTAGCAGATGTTATTGCGGGTGTAGCGAAATGCTTGTGTTTTTAGCTCCAACAGTGCAGCAATATTATACAATTCACAACAATACACACAATACACACAAACCTAAAAGTAAAATAATGGAATTAAGGGATATATAAATATTAGGATGAGCATTGTCAGAGTGGCATAGACTAAATACAGTAGAAGAGAATACAGTATATATAGTGGAAAGAAAAAGTATGTGAACCCTTTGGAATTACCTGGATTTCTGATAAATTGGTCATCAAATTTGATCTGGTCTTCATCTAAGTCACAACAATAGACAAACATAGTGTGCTAAAACAAATACCACTAATTATTGTATTTTCTTGTCTATATTGATTACAGAATTTAAACACTCACTGACAACGATGAGACAGTCTATAAGGAGGAGGTCAGAGACCTGGCCGGGTGGTGCCAGAATAACAACCTATCCCTCAACGTAACCAAGACTAAGGAGATGATTGTGGACTACAGGAAAAGGAGCACTGAGCATGCCCCCATTCTCACCGATGGGGCTGTAGCGGAGCAGGTTGAGAGCTTCAAGTTCCTTGGGGTCCACATCAACAACAAACTAGAATGTTCCAAACACACCAAGACAGTGGTAAAGAGGGCACGACAAAGCCTATTCCCACTCAGGAAACTAAAAATATTTGGCATGGGTCCTGAGATCCTCAAAAGGTTCTACAGCTGCAACATGGAGAGCAACCTACCTGGTTGCAGCACTGGTTGGTATGTCAATTGCTCAGCCTCCGACCGCAAGGCACTTCAGAGGGTAGTGCGTAATGCCCAGTACATCACTGGGGCAAAGCTGCCTGCCATCCAGGACCTCTACACCAGGTGGTGTCAGAGGAAGGCCATAACAATTGTCAAAGGCCCCAGCCACCCCAGTCATAGACTGTTCTCTCTACTACCGCATGTCAAGCGGTACCGGAGTGCCAAGTCTAGGACAAAAAGGCTTCTCAACAGTTTTTACCTCCAAGCCATAAGTGTCCCACTACCCCCCAACCCCTCTTTTACGCTGCTGCTACTCTCTGTTTATCATATATGCATAGTCACTTTACCTATTGTGGCAAAGAAGGGGGTTGAATGATAAATGGCAGATATGTGAGAGCAGAACTAATAAACGGTCTCTGCCCGATCACTAAAATGGCCACCCCTGTCAGAACTACAGATCACAAAATGGCCAACCGCCAAAACTACAAGTCCCAGAAGCAAGGGGAACCCTCAGAAGGTGGAGCCGACCCACAGATAAAGGGTCAAGAAAAACCAGGAAGAGAGAGAGAGAGTCCTGGAAGGATCTATGAACAATAGAGAAAGAGACAATAGAGATTGGCTGGATTTACCGTGTATGAGCTGGATTGTTTTGGACTTACCTGTTGGCGTTTGGACCTGGACCTACCGAGAACACGATTCGTGTACCGAACCCTGCTATCCTTGACCTCGCCTACGGCCTGGGTGGACCAGGACGGAGAAACAAACACACAGGTACTGTCCTGTTCGAAAGAACTCTCATTCTTGGGTGATTTGGTGACAGTTTACCACTTAATTTGTGACAAACGCTCCTAACCTTGAAGAGGTTTGCCACACTATATATTCATGTACATACTACCTCAATTGGGCTGACCAACCAGTGCTCCCGCAAATTGGCTAACCGGACTATCTGCATTGTGTCCCACTACCCGCCAACCCCTCTTTTTGCGCTACTGCTACTCTCTGTTCATCATATATGCACAGTCACTTTAACAATACCTACATGTACATACTACCTCAATAAGCCTGACCAACAGGTGTCTGTACATAGCCTTGCTACTGTTTTCAAATGTCTTTTTACTGTTGTTTTATTTCTTTACTTACCTACACACACACACACACATACCTTTTTTTCGCACAATTGGTTAGAGCCTGTAACCAAGCATTTCACTGTAATGCCTGTTGTATTCGGCGCACGTGACAAATAAACTTCGATTTGATTTGTAAGTTGGAAAAAGTATTTGAACCCCTAGGCAATTGACTTCTCTTAAAGCTAAGAATTGCTGACTTGCATAAAGCTGGGAAAGGTTACAAAAGTATCT
This sequence comes from Oncorhynchus tshawytscha, assembly GCF_018296145.1. Classification (NCBI taxonomy): domain Eukaryota; kingdom Metazoa; phylum Chordata; class Actinopteri; order Salmoniformes; family Salmonidae; genus Oncorhynchus; species Oncorhynchus tshawytscha. The sequence goes on along the minus strand of NC_056429.1, from coordinate 77,746,259 downwards.
CTAAAAGCCTTGATGTGTATCAGTCCACAGTAAGACAAATGGTCTATAAATGGAGAATGTTCAGACCTGATGCTACTCTCCTTAGATGTTGCTTCAACATATCTACATAACTTTTTCCTCAGGATGCCATCTATTTTGTGAAGTGCACCAGTCCCTCCTGCAGCAAAGCACCCCCACAACATGATGCTGCCATCTCCGTGCTTCACGGTTGGGATGGTGTTCTTCGGCTTGCAAGCCTCCCCTTTTTCCTCCAAACATAACGATGGTCATTATGGCCAAACAGTTCTATTTTTATTTCAGACCATAGGATATTTCTCCAAAAAGTACAATCTTTGTCCCAATGTGCAGTTGCAAACCGTAGTCTGGCTTTTTTTATGGAGGTTTTGGAGCAGTGGCTTCTTCCTTGCTCAGCGGCTTTTCAGGTTATGTCGATATAGGACTCGTTTTACTGTGGATATAGATACTTTTGTACCTGTTTCCTCCAACATCTTCACAAGGTCCTTTGCTCTTTCCGCACCAAAGTACGTTCATCTCTAGGAGACAGAACGCGTCTCCTTCCTGAGCGGTATGACGGCTGTGTGGTCCCATGGCATTTATACTTGCGCACTATTGTTTGTACAGATGAATGTGGTACCTTCAGGTGTTTGGAAATTGCTCCCAAGGATGAACCAGACTTGTGAAGGTCTAAAATGTTTTTTTTCTTAAGTCTTGGCTGATTTCGTTTGATTTTCCCATGATGTCAAGCAAAGAGGCACTGAGTTTGAAGGTAGGCTTTGAAATACATCCACAGGTACACCTCCAATTGACTCAAATTATGTCAACTAGCCTATCAGAAACTTCAAAAGCCATGACATCATTTTCTGGAATTTCCAAGCTGTTTAAAGGCACAGTCAACTTTTTTTTTTTTTAATAAAAAATTAAAAATGAAATATCACATTTACATAAGTATTCAGGTCCTTTACTTAGTACTTTGTTGAAGCACCTTTGGCAGTGATTACAGCATCAAGTCTTCTTAGGTATGACTCTGGTGGTTCATTTTTTTTTTACTATCAAATGAGGAGAGACAAACTTATCACACAAGTCAGAGTTATACTTAAACTAAATCTTAATAGTGAGAGCTTTGCAATAGCAATGGCTTGTCGACGAATCACCGTTTCTGATGATCCGTTGAAAAGCGACGAGACAAAAGTACAAAGGTATTTTATAGCCAAGATATACCCCTTTCAACCTACATAACGAACAACAGATACATAGAATGGGTCACAAGGTTAAGATTTGTATGAAAGATACCTATAATACATAGCAGACAGTGTCTTCTGTGTCAATAGTTTTCATTGTATAGACCAGTGTCTGCCCCTCCGACACCAAACTGGAACCATCTCTCTCTGGTACCATAGAACAGAAACATTACCTCATACTCTGGAATGCTCTTTAGGTTGTATCACCCAAATGACATCGTAAATCTCTTGTCAGTGTTATCTCCCAGAGGCCCATCCTCAGTAGAACACACACACAATAGTTAACAAAATTCTCTATTCTGTTGAATAAAACAACCATGATGCAATAAAAGTATTATAACATAATCATGCAATTTTGCCACCATACTCTACAAGCTTGGCACACCTGTATTTGGGTCGTTTCTCCCATTCTTCTCATGGTCTGAGAGTCCTTTAGGTGCCTTTGGCAAACTCTGTGTGCCTTTACTGGGGAGTGGCTTCTGTCTGACCACTCAAACATAAAGGCCTAAATGGTGGAGTGGCTCTCCCATCTCCACAGATGAACTCTGGAGCTCGTTCAGAGTGACGATCGGGTTCTTGATCACCTCCATGATCCGTGGCCAGCTCTTGGAAAGGTCTTGGTGGTTCCAAACTTCTTCCATTTAAGAATTATGAAGGCCACTGTGTTCTTGGGTACCTTCAATGCTGCAGAAATGTTTTGGTACCCTTCGACCGATCTGTGTCTCGACACAATCCCCATCTCAGAGCTCTACGGACAGTTCCTTTCGACCTCATGATTTGGTGTTTGCTCTAACATGTATTGTCAACTGTGGAACCTTACATAGACAGGTGTGTGCCTTTCCAAATTATGTCCAATCAATTGAACTTACCACAGGTGTACTCCAATCAAGTTGTCGAAACATCTCAAAGATGATCAATGGAAATAGGATGCACCTGAGCAAAATTTAGACTTTCATAGCAAAGAGTCTGAATAATTATGTAAATAAGGTATTTGGTCATTAGTTCTTGCTTAAATTTCTGAACCTGTATTCGTTTCATCATTATGGGGTTTTGTCTGTAGATTGATTAGGAAAAACACAAATGTAATCAATTTTAGAATATTGTAGAAAAAGTAGTGGTCTGAATACTTTCCGAATGCACTGTATTTATTTTATAAGGGAGCCCTGTATCATGCATTACCAGACATATAGTATTACTGAGAAAATTACTAGGGGACCTGTACACAGTAAGTAATGAGGAAACAGGAACATTATGGGAGTTTGTCCCATTTGTTGTCCACTGGAGATGACCTGAAATATTATAAAGAGTGGGTGGGTGTTTTGAGAAATAGGATCTCAGCCTCATCAACATTTCTCCAAACGCAGTCGACGGTTTTCGACCTGGCTGATCTGAATGTTTGTGTACAAAGAGAGAGCTGTCAGGAAAATGTTTGGCTGAGTAATTTTAAATTCCAAGGTTGTTTACATTGAAATAGAAACTGCTAAAGAAACAAAAGCATTGATTTACGAAGCTCTCAGAAATAAAACCACCTAGAATGCAAAAACCTTGGTTTATACTTAACACTGAGACAGTTGAAAGGATAATAACATACCAGGAGGGCATAAAATATCCAGCATTGTGAAAATTAAGAATGAATGTGTCGCAATGTGCGCAACTGGTTGAAGGTAAGTCAGGTGCAGGAGAGCAGAGATGGGTGATAACAGGCGCACTTTATTCATGCCCAAGGAAAACAGCGATAATGCCCAAAGTACACAAACGGTACAATAAACAAAACACACGGGTCAAACACATACCCGGCGCAAACCAGCCTGATGCGAACCACACGTAACAAACAAACAATTCCACACACAGACATGGGAGGAACAGAGGGTAATATACATTTAGTCAGATGAGGGAATGTGAACCAGGTGTGTGGAAAACCAAGACAAAACAAATGGAAAATGAAAAGTGGAGCGGCGATGGCTAGAAGACCGGTGACGTCGACCGCTGAACGCTGCCCGAACAAGGAGAGGGACCGACTTCGGCGGAAGTCATGACAGAATGACCTGAAAAATCATTGCAGGCATGAGTGGAATTGTGATTGTGTGTGATTCTATGTGATTGTGTTTGTTTTTGCATACCAGTAAGATAAGCTATGTGACTGTGTATGTGAGGGACAACATTGTTTTCAGGGGTGGAAAGAGTACTTAAATATCCCACTAAAGCAGAAGTGTTGTTACTTTTAATAAAATTGTACTTAAGTAGAAATGAAACTATTGGTGTAAAAAAAAAAAATTCAGAGTAAAAGTAATTGAGTTACTTTTAAAATAAAAACATTGACCTTGATAATTAGCTAATTTCGCTAATGCTACCTGAACATTGTTAAACATGATCTTTTCCATGCATTACATTGAAAACGGAAGGGAGGAAATTAACAGTAGGTACAAAAAGTAACAGTTTGTTACAAATACACTATTAACATTTCAAAATAAATGTAATATTCAAAGTAATTCAAATGTATTGATAAATAAAAAAGCAATACTAAATGAAGTGCATAAACAATGAAGTTGCAAGACTTCAATATACTTCAGACTCATTTCTAATTCTTTCACCCATTCAATCACACATTCACCCCTCTGTTACTTGTCACCGGCTGACATTCCAGGCAGGTCACCCGTGATAGAAGTCCGTATTCAACGTCCATCCATGTCTGAGGACGTCCAGAGATGATGTGGAACCCGACCACTAGGGGTAACAGTGAGCGCTGTTACCTTCAAGTAAAGTTTCGGTTTTGCTAGGGCATTGTGGACAAGGACGGCAGAGGGGTGTAGGCATCTGCCTCTGGTGCCAAAGGTTGCATGTTTGAATGCAGCAATAAATCAATAAATCAATATTATTTTTAAACCCTATCCCAAACCTTAACCCTTACCAAACCATTTTGTGTTAATGCCTAAACTTTCCCTTAAACACAAAATTTGACATTTGGAATAATTTCGAAATGTGACATTTCAGAAACATAGATGAGCATCTAATTCTGATGTGAGACCGTGAACGCTTTTAGGACATTCACTCACTCACCCACCCATTTACTCTCCCTCACTCACTCTTTCCCTCACTCTAACTGTGTGTGTGTGTGTGTGTGTGTGTGTGTGTGTGTGTGTGTGAGTGTAAGTGTATGGATGTGCATGTGCGAGCAAGCAATGGTGGTCAATCTAATAACAAAGCACAGGCCCAGAGTAATGGATGATGTGAATTACTCAACACACGCAGGGAGAGGAGCGAGGGACGGAAGGAGGGATAGAGGGTGGGATGAGAGACGAAGCAGGATTTAGATAGAACTGGAAAGAAAAAGGAGGGAGAGAGAGCTAAAGAAAAATCTGTCACATTATTGCCAATATGTTGTAATATTTTTTTGCGCTCAAAAACAATAGATTGTCTTTTGTACGAAACACCAAAGGACCTCTTTCTCAACCCTGACAACTAGTTCTGACAGTTCCCAATCCCGGCTTTTACTTCCAGGTCACTGAAGCACTTGATTGCTGATGGAAAGGTGAAAACAAAGAAATCCATTTCAGAGAAGTGATTAGTGTACTGTAATGTGTGTGTGTATCTGTGCCTGTGCTGTGTGGCCAATGATACAGAGCCGTTTGTAAAGAGGCACTGTTAAAAGAGCAGAAGGCACTCTCTCTCCTCTGTTACTGCAGAAGCAGGAGACGTATTACAGATCTCAGGTGGACGATAAAAAGCTAGTTGTTCCTGGAAGAGATCCTGATGACTCAGGGGTGCCTAAAAAGGTGCTTGTTGCAGAGGGTGGGACGATGGAGGTGTGTGTGTGTGTGTGTGTGTGTGTGTGTGTGTGTGTGTGTGTGTGTGTGTGTGTGTGTGTGAGGTAAAACAGGGCCTTGGCACTTGTCAGTCTCTCAAACACAAAACCCCCACCAGTCACCCCGTCTGGTGCCTGCCATTGCCAAATGCCAGTACTGCCATTACCTAGGTCTACTTTCAAATGTCTGCCCCACACACAGGACCTTTTGCCTCCCATGTCCTTCTGTCTAACCCCCTGGGCACTGGGATCAGAGTAGGAGTGCTGATCAATGAGAAGTTTTGCCATTTAGATCATAATGAATAGGATTATATTGACATGGGGGACCTGATCCTAGTTCAGCACTTCTGAGGTGCTTTATGAATATGGGTCCAGATTTACAGGAAGTCAATACTGTAAGATCACAACCCAGATCCTGAATCACATAGTACAATACGCCCACAGACATCATGTGGAATGTTACATAGGCCATAAATGATCAACTAGAGATAAAACAGATAACTACTCTCTTTCACTCTTTCATCCCTGTAATGATTGTTCCAATCTTCCCTTTACATAGAAGTGATTTTAATCTCCTAGCTAGGCTAAAACATCATTATATTCTCCTTTCCTTTTGTAAATCTATATATAGTACAGTACAGAATTAAAAAACAAAAACAAATGCAGCTCGATCTGTTTTCCACATTTCTCAGCTGTTATTGGCCATTATCACTGATCTCAGACAACCATGTAGTTAAATTCTTGAAGTTTGACGTCATTACAGAACCTTGAGGGAAAATCACATGACGCAAGACATTCTGTATCACCTGGGTAACAGAGAGGCAGGTGGACACCATGTACGTACTTACGTCGTCCTCTTCATCCCGGGTGGGACATAAGGCCGCAACAGTCTTCTGCCATTCGGAGTCTGTCTTTGGCCACAGCTTGTGCCCTGTCTAATGAGAGGCAATGTGGAAAGGGGTAAAACCATAGAGATAAAACAGTGTTCTGTATTTATGGTTAAAATCATCAGTATTCTATGATGCTACAGAAGGACTTTATGGAGCTGGCTTTGGTTTTATGTGACATAGTTGATTGTTTTATGCTTAGCCTTAATCTTGTTGACTCAGTGATGGGGGTTAAAGTGAAGATGAAGCTAATACAGGGAAAAACAATGAATTCCCTGTGATGGATAGTGAGTGATTGATAGGGGAAGGTAATGCATGTCAGTCTATCTCAGCCAAAGTGGCTGAAGATTAGAACCCTTTAAATTCACTGCCATGCCAACTCGCCCATTAGATGACAACAGGCTTTGATCAGTACACACGCACGCACTTAACAAATATTACGGTATTTCTCAGTGTTGTGTTGTAATTAACAAATTCCCAGCCATCGGTCCCAGGAAACACATTATATGTGCAGGACAACAATATGTTGATGGCTGTAGACACGTGATTCGTTGCTTGCATATAATTATCAGACTGGGCATTTGTAATCAAAGATCATAGCAATGACACAATTAGTCGAAATACAATATGTGTAAATACTTGACAATAGACACAAAGGAAGCCCATTAAATATGCAGGACAGAAGTCCGTTGATTTGTTGATTTGTGTGTTAGCATGGAAATGACTGTGAATTAGCAGGGAGCTAATGCAACCATTACAATAAGAGCATGCTAGCGAACTCGATCTTACATACAATAGCACATCACAGCTCACAGGAAGCCCCCAATATTTAACAGGTACTGTACATACATCACACACACACACATACATACATACATACATACATACATACATACATACATACATACATACATACATACATACATACATACATACATCAAGGACCATATTACCTCCACCCTAGACCCACTCCAATTTGCTTACCGCCCCAATAGGTCCACAGATGACGCAATCGCAACCACACTGCACACTGTCCTATCCCATCTGGACAAGAGGAATAACTATGTGAGAATGCTGTTCATCGACGACAGCTCAGCATTTAACACCATAGTACCCTCCAAACTCGTCATCAAGCTCGAGACCCTGGGTCTCGACCCCGCCTTGTGCAACTGGGTACTGGACTTCCTGACGGGCCGCCACCAGGTGGTGAGGGTAGGTAAAAACATCTCCAACCCGCTGATCCTCAACACTGGGGTCCCACAAGGGTGTGTTCTGAGCCTTCTCCTGTACTCCCTGTTCACCCACGACTGCGTGGCCATGCACGCCTCCAACTCAATCATCAAGTCTGCAGACGACACTACAGTGGTAGGCTTGATTACCAACAACGACGAGATGGCCTACAGGGAGGAAGTGAGGGCCCTCGGAGTTGGTGTCAGGAAAAATAACCTCACACTCAACGTCACAAAACAAAGGAGATGATTGTGGACTTCAGGAAACAGCAGAGGGAGCACCCCCCTATCCACATCGACGGGACAGTAGTGGAGAGGGTAGTAAGTTTTAAGTTCCTCGGCGTACACATCACGGACAAACTAAATTGGTCCACCCACACAGACAGCGTTGTGAAGAAGGCGCAGCAGCGCCTCTTCAACCTCAGGAGGCTGAAGAAATGCGGCTTATCACCAAAAGCATTCACAAACTTCTACAGATGCACAATCGAGAGCATCCTGTCGGGCTGTATCACCGCCTGGTACAGCAACTGCTCCGCCCACAACCGTAAGGCTCTCCAGAGGGTAGTGAGGTCTGCACAACGCATCACCGGGGGCAAACTACCTGCCCTCCAGGACACCTACACCACCCGATGTCACAGGAAGGCCATAAAGATAATCAAGGACAACAACCACCCGAGCCACTGCCTGTTCACCCCGCTATCATCCAGAAGGTGAGGTCAGTACAGGTGCATCAAAGCAGGGACCGAGAGACTGAAAAACAGCTTCTATCTCAAGGCCATCAGACTGTTAAACAGCCACTACTAACATAGAGATGCTGCTGCAAACATACTGACTCAACTCCAGCCACTTTAATAATGGAAAAATTGATGTAAAAAATGTATCACTAGCCACTTTAAACAATGCCACATAATATAATGTTTACATACCCTACATTACTCATCTCATATGTATATGTATATACTGTACTCTATATCATCTACTGCATCTTTATGTAATACATGCATCACTAGACACTTTAAAATATGCCACTTTGTTTACATACACTACATTCCTCATCTCATATGTACATACTGTACTCGATACCATCTACTGCATCTTGCCTATGCCGTTCTGTACCATCACTCATTCATATATCTTTATGTACATATTCTTTATCCCTTTACACTTGCGTGTATAAGGTAGTAGTTGTGGAATTGTTAGGTTAGATTACTCATTGGTTATTACTGCATTGTCGGAAGTAGAACACAAGCATTTCGCTACACTCGCATTATCATCTGCTAACAATGTGTATGTGACAAATAAAATTTGATTTGACAGACAGACAGACATATATACATTCAAACATATTTATACACACACATATACACATACACATATACACATATACACACTCACATACAGTGCCTTGCGAAAGTATTCGGCCCCCTTGAACTTTGCGACCTTTTGCCACATTTCAGGCTTCAAACATAAAGATATAAAACTGTATTTTTTTGTGAAGAATCAACAACAAGTGGGACACAATCATGAAGTGGAACGACATTTATTGGATATTTCAAACTTTTTTAACAAATCAAGAACTGAAAAATTGGGCGTGCAAAATTATTCAGCCCCCTTAAGTTAATACTTTGTAGCGCCACCTTTTGCTGCGATTACAGCTGTAAGTCACTTGGGGTATGTCTCTATCAGTTTTGCACATCGAGAGACTGAAATTTTTTCCCATTCCACCTTGCAAAACAGCTCGAGCTCAGTGAGGTTGGATGGAGAGCATTTGTGAACAGCAGTTTTCAGTTCTTTCCACAGATTCTCGATTGGATTCAGGTCTGGACTTTGACTTGGCCATTCTAACACCTGGATATGTTTATTTTTGAACCATTCCATTGTAGATTTTGCTTTATGTTTTGGATCATTGTCTTGTTGGAAGACAAATCTCCGTCCCAGTCTCAGGTCTTTTGCAGACTCCATCAGGTTTTCTTCCAGAATGGTCCTGTATTTGGCTCCATCCATCTTCCCATCAATTTTAACCATCTTCCCTGTCCCTGCTGAAGAAAAGCAGGCCCAAACCATGATGCTGCCACCACCATGTTTGACAGTGGGGATGGTGTGTTCAGGGTGATGAGCTGTGTTGCTTTTACGCCAAACATAACGTTTTGCATTGTTGCCAAAAGTTCAATTTTGGTTTCATCTGACCAGAGCACCTTCTTCCACATGTTTGGTGTGTCTCCCAGGTGGCTTGTGGCAAACTTTAAACGACACTTTTTAATGGCTTTCTTCTTGCCACTCTTCCATAAAGGCCAGATTTGTGCAATATACGACTGATTGTTGTCCTATGGACAGAGTCTCCCACCTCAGCTGTAGATCTCTGCAGTTCATCCAGAGTGATCATGGGCCTCTTGGCTGCATCTCTGATCAGTCTTCTCCTTGTATGAGCTGAAAGTTTAGAGGGATGGCCAGGTCTTGGTAGATTTGCAGTGGTCTGATACTCCTTCCATTTCAATATTATCGCTTGCACAGTGCTCCTGGGATGTTTAAAGGTTGGGAAATCTTTTTGTATCCAAATCCGGCTTTAAACTTCTTCACAACAGTATCTCGGACCTGCCTGGTGTGTTCCTTGTTCTTCATGATGCTCTCTGCGCTTTTAACGGACCTCTGAGACTATCACAGTGCAGGTGCATTTATACGGAGACTTGATTACACACAGGTGGATTGTATTTATCATCATTAGTCATTTAGATCAACATTGGATCATTCAGAGATCCTCACTGAACTTCTGGAGAGAGTTTGCTGCACTGAAAGTAAAGGGGCTGAATAATTTTGCACGCCCAATTTTTCAGTTTTTGATTTGTTAAAAAAGTTTGAAATATCCAATAAATGTCGTTCCACTTCATGATTGTGTCCCACTTGGTGTCGATTCTTCACAAAGAAATACAGTTTTATATCTTTATGTTTGAAGCCTGAAATGTGGCAAAAGGTCGCAAAGTTCAAGGGGGCCGAATACTTTCGCAAGGCACTGTACATACAGTTGAAGTCGGAAGTGTACATACACATTAGCCAAATACATTTAAACTCAGTTTTTCACAATTCCTGACATTTAATCCAACTAAAAATTCCCTGTCTTAGGTCAGTTAGGATCACCACTTTATTTTAAGAATGTAACATGTAAGAATAATAGTAGAGATAATGATTTATTTCAGATTTTATTTCTTTTATCACATTCCCAGTGGGTCAGAAGTTTACATACACTCAATTAGTATTTGGTAGCATTGCCTTTAAATTGTTTAACTTAGGTCAAACATTTCGGGTAGCCTTCCAAAAGCTTCCCACAATAAGTTGGGTGAATTTTGGCCAATTCCTCCTGACAGAGCTGGTGTAACTGAGTCAGGTTTGTAGGCCTCCTCGCTCACACACGCTTTTTCAGTTCTGCCCACAAATGTTCTACAGGATTGAGGTCAGGGCTTTGTGATGGCCACTCCAAGACCTTGACTTTGTTGTTTTTAAGTCATTTTGCCACAATTTTGGAAGTATGCTTGGGGTCATTGTCCATTTGGAAGACCCATTTGTGACCAAGCTTTAGCTTCCTGACTGATGTCTTTAGATGTTGCTTCAATATATCCACATAATTTTCCATGCCATGTATTTTGTGAAGTGCACCAGTCCCTCCTACAGCAAAGCACCCCCACAACATGATGCTGCCACCCCCGTGCTTCACGGTTGGGATGTTGTTTTTCGGCTTGCAAGCCTCCCTCTTTTTCTAGATACATAACGATGGTCATTATGGCCAAACAGTTCTATTTTTGTTTCATCAGACCATAGGATATTTCTCCAAAAAGTACAATATTTTTACCCATGTGCAGTTGCAAACCGTAGTCTGGCTTTTTTATAGCGGTTTTGGAGCAGTGGCTTCTTCCTTGCTGAGAGGACTTTCAGGTTATGTCGACATAGGACTCGTTTTACTGTGGATATAGATACTTTTGTACCTGTTTCCTCCAACATCTTCACAAGGTCCTTTGCTGTTGTTCTGGGATTGATTTACACTTTTTGCACCAATATACATTCATCTCTAGGAGACAGAACGCGTCTCGTTCCTGAGCAGTATGATGGCTGCGTGGTCCATGGTGTTTATACTTGCGCACTATTGTTTGTACAGATGAACGTGTTCAGGCATTTGGAAATTGCTCCCAAGGATGAACCAGACTTGTGGAGGTCCAAAACATTTTTTCTGAGGTCTTGGCTGATTTCTTTTGATTTACCCATGATGTCAAGCAAAGAGGCACAGAGTTTGAAGGTAGGCCTTGAAATACATCCACAGCTACACCTCCAATTGACTGAAATTATGTGAATTGGCTTATCAGAAGCTTCTAAAGCCATGACATCCTTTTCTGGAATTTTCCAAGCTGTTTAAAGGCACAGTCAACTTAGTGTATGTAAACGTCTGACCCACTGGAATTGTGAAATAATCTGTCTGTAAACAATTGTTGGAAAAATTACTTTTGTCGTATACAAAGTAGATGTCCTAACCGACTTGCCAAAACCATAGTTTGTTAACAAGAAATTTGTGGAGTGGTTAAAAAAACAAGTTTTAATGACTCACCTAAGTGTATGTAAACTTCTGACTTCAACTGTATATACACACATACACATATGCTCAGCAAAAAATGAAACGTCCTCTCACAGTCAACTGCGTTTATTTTCAGTAAACTTAACATGTGCATATATTTGTATGAACATAAGAAGATTCAACAACTGAGACAAACTGAACAAGTTCCACAGACATTGTCACACCCTGACCATAGTTTGCTTGGTATGTTTCTATGTTTTGTTTGGTCAGGGTGTGATCTGAGTGGGCATTCTATGTTACATGTCTAGTTTGTCTATTTCTATGTTTGGCCTGATATGGTTCTCAATCAGAGGCAGGTGTTAGTCATTGTCTCTGATTGGGAACCATATTTAGGTAGCCTGTTTGGTGTTATGGGGTGATTGTTCCTGTCTCTGTGTTTGCAGCAGATAGGGCTGTTTTGGTTTTTTTGTTAGTCTATTCATGTATAGTTTCTTTATTAAAGAACCATGAGTAATAACCACGCTGCGTTTTGGTCCGCCTCTCCTTCAACTCAAGAAAACCGTTACAGACATATGACTAACAGAAATGGAATAATGTGTCCCTGAACAAAGGGGGGGTCAAAATCAAAGCAACAGTCAGTATCTGGTGTGGCCACCAGCTGCATTAAGTCTCTTCCTCATGGACTGCACCAGATTTGCCAGTTCTTGCTGTGAGATGTTACTCACTCTTCCACCAAGGCAGCAGCAAGTTTCTGTACATTTCTGGGGGGATTGGCCCTAGCCCTCACCCTCCGATCCAACAGGTCCCAGACATGCTCAATGGGATTGAGATCCGGGCTCTTCGCTGGCCATGGCAGAACACTGACATTCCTGTCTTGCAGGAAATCACGCACAGAACGAGCAGTATGGCTGGTGGCATTGTCATGCTGGAGGGTCATGTCATGATGATCCTGCAGGAAGGGTACCACATGAGGGAGGAGGATGTCTTCCCTGTAGCGCACAGCGTTGAGTTTGCCTGCAATGACAACAAGCTCAGTATGATGATGCTGTGACACACTGCCCCAGACCATGATGGACCCTCCACCTCCAAATCGATCCCGCTCCAGAGTACAGGCCTCGGTGTAACGCTCATTCCTTCAACGATAAACGCAAACCTGACCATCACCCCTGGTGAGACAAAACCGCGACTCGTCAGTTAAGAGCACTTTTTGCCAGTCCTGTCTGGTCCAGCGACGGTGGGTTTGTGCCCATAGGGGACGCTGTTGCCGGTGATGTCTGGTGAGGACCTGCCTTACAACAGGCCTACAAGCCCTCAGTCCAGCCTCTCTCAGCCTATTGTGGACAGTCTGAGCACTGATGAAGGATTGTGCTTTCCTGGTGTAACTCAGGCAGTTTTTGTTGCCATCCTGTACCTGTCCCGTAGTTGTGATGTTCGGATGTACTGATTCTGTGCAGGTGTTATTACACATGGTCTGACACTGCGAGGACGATCAGCTGTCCATCTTGTCTCCCTGTAGTGCTGTCTTAGGCGTCTCACAGTACGGACATTGCAATTTATTGCCCTGGCCACATCTGCAGTCCTCATGCCTCCTTGCAGCATGCCTAAGGCACGTTCACACAGATGAACAGGGACCATGAGCATCTTTCTTTTGTGTTTTTCAGAGTCAGTAGAAAGGCCTCTTTAGTGTCCTAAGTTTTCATACCTGTTTTCATACCGGACCTTAATTGCTGAATGATATTGTCCCCGTCAATTCTCTCTCTCAACATCAGTTGGCTACATTGGTGACCAGGGTGAGATCCTTTAGATACACCTATGGAATCTGGGCACACACATGCTCCTAGAGAGAGGGGGGAATACTGAAGTATGCATTGATGACAGTTCTACTGTTTCCATCAGAGGCTCAGGCTTTTGGCATATGGTAATGCGTTCATTTCTGGACTGCAACATTGTAAAATTGTGATTATATATTTTGTGATTATTATATTTTCAACTTTACTGATCATTTTATCACAAAAACTGTTGTGGTAAACAGCAAATGTGCCTACTCTGGTATTGGCACGTGCAACAGCTCACAGATACAGTTAGATTATTATGGATAACAGTAACAAAATCTGTATTTTTGTCATGACGTTGGCCTTTTTGAGTATAGCAACCCCATCCCCCTCTCTCCCTTTCCTCCTTCAACTAGGCTGCTGTGGTCAGAGGTCGTAAATTCCTGAGAATACCTCATGGACACACAGTTATAGAGAGTAGTTTTTCATGGAGACAAAGGAAATCCTTCCACCTCACAGAACTTGAGTTACGAACAAATTTCATGTTACAGAGAAAGTGTAAAAGATCGGTGACTAATCCAGCTACGAACTGGTCCGTTTGTCACAACTTGGGAAGCTCAAGAGAGACGGTGTGGCCACATTACCATAACGCTGTTTATATAATAGCCCCAGATATGATATCTAATTGTTGTAAAGATGAATGAATGAGTAAGATACTGTTTGTATAATTGGGTAATATGATTGTGGACTGTTTAATGAAGAAAAATTCAATTCCCTTTTGATTTGAACTAAATCAGAGTAACGCCATTGAGCCCAGTTAGGGTCAGACATCCTGGGACAGCCCTCTTCTGCAATTCCGAATAAAACCCAACTTTGAGAAATTATCAGCAGACCGAGCTTACCTCAATTACGAGATGGCTAAAGGTTGCAGACCAAGCTTACCTCAATTACGAGATGGCTAAAGGTTGTAGAATATTTTAACCATACCACGTGGTTAAACTCTTAGACTATCGATACCAACAGAATGAGAATAAATCTTTGATATTAATTACTAGTCTGCAGCTAGGAATTCGGCATCATTGAACGCGAAGAACGACAACCGCCGAAACATCCATTCTATAACGAATGTCACTTTGAACTATCCCTCTAACCAAGATAGAGAGAGGGAGAGAGACAGACAATTCTACGAAAGACACAAACTTTTCACCAGCGATCAAGAAGACACACTGAGCGTAAATATATATATTGATTGCAATTGTTCCCGAATGAGTGAGCGTTCATGTGTAAAGGATTAGCATTTTAATTGTTATGATTAACTCTGTGGTGACTTCTTAGTTGACCCCCCATTTCTCCTTTGTCTAACAAGCCGCCATGCCGGTTCAGCCACTAGGGCATATTCTCCTATCATTTCATGTAACTACATTTACCAAGTTTGTTTGTTTGTTTATGCATTTTTGTGAATGACTTAGTTAGTAATAATTAAATGATTTAAGACAATTGATGTATGGATGACTCATAGTGAAGACTGGGTTCGTGCAGATAACCAACAATTTACGATGTTTGGAATGAGACTAACCTGAGGGAAAATAAATAAATCATTAATCAGAAGACTATTGGTCAGATATGAAAATATCTGAAAAGTTATATTGGGAAATTATAACTTTTTAATCTGAATACTTTCCTTGGTGCCCCAACTTCCTAGTTAATTACAGTTACATGATTATTCAGTTTAATCGAGTAAATAATTACAGAGAATCTTTGATAAAAACTATCAGTCTTCAGTTAATGATAGTAAAGACACGACATTGTCAAACGGCACACAAGCATTAATCACGTCACCAGAATAAGACCCTCTAGCTGGTATCAAGGTAAGACCCAAGTGCAGACTGTGTGAAGTAACAATGTTTATTATAACAACAGGGGCAGGCAAACGACAGGTCAAGGCAGGGTTCGATAATCCAGAGTAGGAGGAAAGGTACAGGACGGCAGGCAGGCAGAGTTCAGTAATGCAGAGGGTGAGCAAAGGTACAGGACAGCAGGCAGACTCAGGGACAGGCAGAGTGGTTAGGCGGGTGGGTACAGGGTCAGGACAGGCAAGGGTCAAAGGGTGTAGACAAGCACAAGGGCAGGTGAAACAGATTAGGGCATGACACCCTCGATAATTATTGGAAAGCACCAAGATCACGGTGCGCTTTCAGCACCCAGTTAAGTCATCATAGATTATTGAATCTGTAGTTAAATAAATTGCATGTTTTCCCGAGTCGTAGCGGGAGGACCTCACACCATATCATCACGTGACTCCACGTTAACTTCAATATCATCGTGATTATACCAATATTTGCGCATAAAGGCGTTTCCACCGCCATTTCTCACATAATTAATTTTACAAACACAAAAAGATCCCACCATGTCGAATTAACAAATGATCTGTCTACATTTACAACACTGTACCGAGACTTCCTGTTTCCATCACAGATGTCGATTTTCTTTTTTTTTTACAGTATGACTTTACTGGAATAAGAACTGTGGATGGAAATGTGATTAGTGATGTTCTTTTTTGTTCGAATGTATATGCATGAAACGTACATTATTAGAAAACAAGTCTCACACTCAGTCATAGTTAGTTGTAGATGAATGAAGGTTCAGAGGAAAGTTAGCCTGATCATTTAAACCACTTAAATATGCAGTGCATTCGGAAAGTATTCAGACCCCTTGACTTTTTCCACATTTTGTCACGTTACAGCCTTATTCTAAAAATGATTAAATTATTTTTTACCCTCATCAATCAACACAAAATACCCCATAATGACAAAGGGAAAACAGGTTTACATAAGTATTCAGACCCTTTGCTATGAGACTTGAAATTGAGTTCAGGTGCATCCTGTTTCCATTGATCATCTTTGAAATGTTTCTTCAACTTCGTTGGAGTCCACCTGTGGTAAATTCAATTGATTGGACATGATTTGAAAAGGCACACACCTGTCTATATAAGGTCCCACATTTGACAGTGCATGTCAGAGCAAAAACCAATACATGAGGTAGAAATAAATGTACTTAGAGCTCAGAGACTGGATTGTGTCGAGGCATAGATCTAGGGAACAGTACCAACAAATTTCTGCATCATTGAAGGTCCCCAAGAACACAGTGGCCTCCATCATTCTTAAATGGAAGAAGTTTGGAACAACCAAGACTCTTCCAAGAGCTGGCCGCCCGGCCAAACTGAGCAATCGGGGGAGGTGACCAAGAACCCGATGGTCACTCTGACAGAGCTCCAGAGTTCCTCTGTGGAGATGGGAGAAACTTCCAGAAGGGCAACCATCTCTTCAGAACTCCACCAATCAGGCCTTTATCGTAGAGTGGCCAGATGGAAGCCACTCCTCAGTAAAAGGCACATTACAGCCCACTTGGAGTTTGCCAAAAGGCACCTAAAGGACTCTCAGACCATGAGAAACCAGATTCTCTGGTCTGATGAAACCAAAGCTGAACTCTTTGGCATGAATGTCAAGCGTCACATCTGGAGGAAACCAGACATCATCCTTACGGTGAAGCATGGTGGTGGCAGCATCATGCTGTGGGGATGTTTTTCAGCGGCAGGGACTGGGAGATTAGTCAGGATCGAGGGAAATATGAACGGAGCAAAGCACTGAGAGGTCCTTGATGAAACTGTGCTCCAGAGCGTTCAGGACCTCAGACTGGGGAAAAGTTTCACCTAACAACAGGAAAACAACCCTAAGCACAAGTGTTTCAATGTCATTGTGTGGCCCAGCCAGAGCCCGGACTTGAACCCGATCAAACATTTCTGGAGAGACCTGAAAACAGCTGTGCAGTTACGCTCCCCATACAACCTGACAGAGCTTGAGAGGATCTGCAGAAAAGAATGGAAGAAACTCCCCAAATACAGGTGTGCCAAGCTTGTAGCGTCATAACCAAGAAGACCCGAGGCTGTAATTGCTGCCAAATATGCTTCAACAAAGTACTGAGTAAAGGGTCTGAATACTTAAATAAATATAATATTTCTTTCTTTTTTTTTAAACACTTGCAAACTTTCTATAAACCTGTTTTTGCTTTGTCATTATGTATTGTATTGTGTGTAGATTAGTATTGTGTGTAGATTAATGAAGGGGGAAAAATATGTAATCAATTCTACAATAAGGCTGTAACGTAACAAACTGGAAAAAGTATAAATACTTTCCGAATGCACTGTATTCACATTCACAGAACATTTACTATTTTCAAACTGCTTTTTCTATATTCTGACTGACTATTTGTCATTCTCCATACCTTATTCCAATGTATTCAACATTTGCATGCCCACCGTGGTATTGGGCAAGTGCTGACATTTGAGAACTCATCTGGTTTAGAAATCAAACTCTGGTCACCTTGTATAAACCAACACCTTATATTCATTTTGCCCAGCTGTTTTTAGTGATGATTATATTGCAAGGTATGCTTTATGTGTAGGATATGTCATGTCTTCTAATATGCATATGCAGCTGTAGTTTTTAAACCTCCATTGTAGCATATATGACACACACATCTTTCTATCTACATGATTTTATTTGGGTTTCTATGTCAATTATATGATTGAATGTCTCTTTAAGCCTGAAGCTAGTTACTTGACCATGACAAAACATGATTCAAAAATGTAATTCACTGACAGAGAGAGAGATAATGAAACATTAGCTTCCTGAGCAGGCAAATTGACATTTACAGTAGCTGGCTAGGCTATTCAAACTGTAACATTGGCTAGCTTTCAATACACTGGGTAAGTGGTCAATGGAATTACCTCTTCATACAATCAATACAATTAGTGTTGTATGCTGCATATTTCATGCGCACTCAAAAACAGGTATTTAGATGGAAACATGAGGGTTCCGATTGGTTCCAAGTTTAGCAGTTCAGCAAAGTTGCCTGAGCAGGCAGTGTTGAAATATACTTTTAATGAGAAAATGTGCAAGAATTTAAGGTGCCAACAAATGTCATAGTCATCATAAGAATGTTTTACTCTCTTATTCAAATAAATATGCTCCTCCCTTAATGGGAATTGATCAACTTTATGTTTTTCGGCTTTGGCCTGCCACCTACCCACTGGGCAAAAACTGGTTGAATCAATGTTGTTTCTGCATAATTTCAACCCCAAAACTTTTAGTCTAAAGTCAATGATACAGTGATTTTTTTTGGGTTGATTTCACATTGAATTTACATTAGTTGACATCTCAACCAATATGTAAATGAAAACTAGACTGAGTTTACATATATTGTAAACTATAT
The DNA here is from genome assembly GCF_018296145.1 of Oncorhynchus tshawytscha. Lineage (NCBI taxonomy): Eukaryota > Metazoa > Chordata > Actinopteri > Salmoniformes > Salmonidae > Oncorhynchus > Oncorhynchus tshawytscha. Next base: position 77,727,505 of record NC_056429.1, on the reverse strand, counting down.
GTTGAACTGATGTGTGTACACAGTGGGTAGTTACTTGATCAAGAAGCATGTTCTCAGTTAGCTAGCTAGCTAACAGGAGTTAGCTGTGGATTGTCAACTAATTTATTGAGTATGGATGAGAAAATAAACCCTTTAATTGTCTGCAAATGCTTGTGAATTGTTGCATTGTTCAAGAGTGTAATATAGTTTGGTAGAATTATTCAATAGTGTAATACGTTTTAGAAAAAAAGTTGCTTGGATTGTTAAATAGTTTTTGCTTAGGGATGGATTGAAATTTACAGAATGATTAGGAAAATGGGGGAGTGTCATGCTTTTTAAATTTCAGTCAAGGGAAGGGTTTAGTATTTTAAACTCTTGTACAGGGGAGGGTCATGTAACTTGTATTTGATGAAATTTCTATATTTCTCAGTGTTTTAGAATGTGTTCCTTATTAGGCTACACTGTATATCAATGTGTGCCCGATACTGCCCCTCATATCTGATTCTCCGCTGAGTACAATATCAAGTGCGCCTATAGGCTATTTAGTGTGGTCTCAATCAAATGATCTATAGCCTATAGACTATAAGCTACGAAGTGCATGCTAGGAGAAGCACAGAGCAAAGTTATATTTCTAAGATAGCTACTGGGATGGTGTAAATACAACTAGGCTGCATTACACACTACAATGGATATTCCAACCTTGAGCCCTGGCCCGCACTAGTCTTGCTGATCAAATACGTTTTTTTTTAACGTGCTCCCTAACCAATGGCTGTGCTGTGTAGGCCTACTCAGTGGCCTTGTGGTTAGTGTCCGCCCTGAGATTGGAGGTTTGGGCTTTCGATCCCTCGCCCATTCATACCAAAGAAAAGTGGGGCCCAATGCTTTTCTGCTTGGGGGTAAGGCCCTGTGATAGATTTGCCTCTTGTTTAGCCCAATCTAACACAGTGCATTGTGTGGTGCATTAATTAGATTTATCAGAGGAATTTATTGAGGGATTATTTTATCTTTATTTAACTAGGCAAGTCAGTTAAGAACAAGAATAATTTATTATTTTCAATGACAGCCTAGGAACAGTGGGTTAACAACAGATTTTTACCTTGTCAGCTCAGGGATTCAATCTCGCAACCTTCTGGTTACTAGTCCAACACTCTAACCACTAGGCTTGAATGAATAGAACATTTGAATGAATACCTCTCTCCTCCAAAACCAGAGGGGGAGGCAGAGAGAGACATTGCAGTTGATATACTGTAGATAGATGAGTTAGCACAGAACTTCCCGAAAACAATGCGCACGCTTCAATGGGGCAGATGTCGGAGTTGTTGTGATAATGGATGGCCAGATAGCTACCAACAATGACAAGAAACTACCATGTGGGGATTCGTAAGAGAGTGAACGTTATTTATACCTCTCTGAAATGAAAATGGATGGCCCTCATTCAGCAAAATATATTTTACCTAAACCCTACCCTGTACCCAAAATAATAATTAAAACAAAGTGGATAGGAGAACATGCTTACAATTTACCTTAACTTATTGGACAGACCAGCTTTACACTGAACCCAAACCGGCTGCGCGCGTGCGCTATCATGTATAAATTTATTTTGTCCCCCCCACACCAAACGCGATCACGACACGCAGTTTAAAATATGAAAACAAACTCTGAACCAATGACATTAATTTGGGGACAGGTCGAAAAGCATTAAACATGCTTCTATAAACCAATGAGGAGATGGGAGAGGCAGGACTTTCAGTGCGATCTGCCTTAGAAATAGGAATGAGTTCTATGTTACGCTTCGAACACACCGACTGTGTTATTGCGTTTCCATACACCAGAAGTACATTCATTTCCAATGGAACGCTGCATTTGCCTTGCATTGCAGAGGCAGTTGCAGTAGGTTCTGTTGTATGCGTAGACTTGACAGATTTTTTTTGTTGCACACATATTCAGTAAAAATGTGCATAAAAACAGTTTGATTGCATAATTTCTTTATATTTTTTATTAATTTATTTGCCAAGTATATTACTTATTCGATAACATCCACAAATTAATTGAGAGCCTATAATATAATTTCCCTCCAAAATGCAGTTTTGGAGCGAAATGCAATAATAAATCATCAAGATAGCAGAGTAGGCTCTTTCAACAATGAGACCAACGTTGAGGAAGGTGGTCTTGATCACTCTGTTGGGCCGGGACCAGCCCCGCCGAAAGCGCAGGTCTGTGTGGGTCCAGAGATGGTTAAAGTCCCGAAAGCAGGCAGGGGAGTTCCACCGTCTAATTCAAGAGCTTCGACTGTTTGGAGAGGAATTCCGAAGTTACTTTCGCCTGGACCGAAGCCAGTTCGATCACCTGCTCCAGATGGTTGGAGCCAGGATCACCCGGATGGATACCAACTACCGGGAGTCCATCAGCCCAGTTGAACGCCTGGCGATTTGTCTCTGGTAAGCTACATTCTAGAACATTTTTAAAGCCTTTGATACCATAATTGATTGATATTTGATATATTGTTTTTATGTGGAACCTAGCTAGCTAAAGGGCTCTGGTTAATAGTCCCTATTTGACATCAGATGTACTTTTACAGAATGTTCATTGGGACTATAACATTTCCCAAAGTTGGTTTATAATCCTTTTTTAATTATGCAATGTTATCAAATGAAAAGAAAGGTGCCTTCTGCCCTGATGAAGCTAGGCTAGTCTTCTCCAGGACCCATTGTTGTTCAAGACAGTTACAGTCATTCATTACATTCTTATTGGACTCGCATATACTCTTAGAGAAAAAGGTTCCAAAAGTGTCCTTCTGCTTTCCCCATAGGATAACCATTTTTGGTTCCAGGTATAATACTTAATACATGGAACCCAATAGGGTTCTACTTGGAACCAAGGGGTACTACCTGGAACCTAAAAGGGATCTCCTATGGGGACAGCCAGAGAACCCTTTTAAGTAGATAGAAAGAATGGTACTAAGAGTAGAGTTGACCTGGACTACAATTTATTGATATACTCATAGACTGAATTGTACTGTTTCAAGGCATTGTTAATGATGGTTGATGAGTATTACAATATAATTAGTAAAGCATAATAAACAGTAATGAGGTAGCTATATGAGTAGATATAACATGTGGGTGGAATTCAAGTTATACACAATATTGATCATTATATTTTAGATTCTTGGCGACAGGGGACTCCTACAGGACCATAGGATTCAGCTTCCGAGTTGGACGGTCCACGGTGGCAGGCATTGTCCCCTCTGTGGCACAAGCCATTTGGGACTATCTGGTTGGTGAATACATGCCTGTCCCCAAGGAGGAAGACTGGAGGACCATCGCTGCCGAGTTCCTGGAGAGGTGGAATTTCCCCAACTGTCTTGGCTCCATTGACGGGAAACATGTAGTAATCCAGGCTCCACTGTGCTCAGGTTTGCAATTCTACAACTACAAGGGTACATATTCAGTTGTACTCTTGGCTGTAGTAGATGCCATCTACTGTTTCCGTGTTGTCGATGTTGGTGCTTACGGCAAGGGAAGTGATGGCGTGACCCTCCGAGACTGCCTTTGGCCAGGCACTTCAGGATGGCACCCTGGATATTCCACCACCTGCATCACTCCCTAGGGCTGAAGACCTGGGACCTGTTCCCCACGTCTTCGTCGGCAATGAGGCCTTCCCTTTAAGACCCAACCTCGTGAGGCCCTACGCTGGACGCCAGCTGCCATTGCCAAAGCCTGTAAGGATCTTTAACAAACGACTGTCCAGGGCAAGGTTAGTTGTTGAATGCGCCTTTGGGATTCTGGCAGCCCGATGGATAATGTATTGGAGAGTGCTTGGTCTCAGCCCCTCAAATGTCGATGCCTGTGTGAAGGCCACACGTGTTCTCTATAACTACCTGCGGAGGTCATTCCAGGAGTCGCTCCGGATGGAGATGGGCACGCCAAATGGTCAGCTTCCTGATGTCACCAGGGCAGGTGCCAACATGCCCCCAGACAGGCATTCCAGGTGAGGGAGAAGCTGACCACCTACTTCTCATCGCCAGCACGTGAAGTCCCATGGCAGTATGCCGTGGAGGGAAACAGCTCTTTTAAGAGCCCCATAAAAGGTTATTTTAAGAACCCTCCACTGTTGTCCATAAAATTACATTTTCCCCCAGATTACTTTATGTATCATTGTCTCTCTTCATTTGGAAGCTATATTTAAGTGAAATTTGGGAGTAAAGACCACACCTTAACCCCTTCCCTCTCCCATTAACGTCAGTATTATACACACCTGGCATGGTACATCAGGTGAGCGGGAGCACTAATTAAGGTTATACGTCATACAGTTAGTATGATAACAAAGGGAAAGGGTAAACTAGGGTCCATACAAATAGTACAGTTTACCACCATGTTCACTGGCTTGACAAAATACAGGTGGGAAAAAAACAAATTAGCAAGAGAATGGGTTTTTACTTTCATCTTGTTTTAGATCAAAGGTGTAGGGAAGAAATAAGCAGATTAAGTCTCAATTAGATATTAATAAACAGCTGAAACAACTGACCATGAAAACATAATTTAATAAGTATTCAAGTACAGGAAAGTACATGACAGGTATGTGTGTTGTAAAAATGTTTAAAAAAATTAAAACTATTGAAAGAGGTGTGTGCGTGCGTGTAAAAAAAAAGAGAAAAGAAATGAATGTGTAGCCTGTAATCTGTAAGAGAACAACAAGAGCATGTATTTTTGGCACAACTGCAGACCGATACAGGGACTACTCATAAAGCCTAGACGTAGACTAGAGGTCAACCGATTAATCAGGAATGGCCGATTAATTAGGGCCAATTTCAAGTTTTCATAACAATCGGAAATCGGTATTTTTGGGCGCCGATTTAAAGATTTTCTTTTTGCAATTTTTTTTTTTTTACACCTTTATTTAATCTTTATTTAACTAGGCAAGTCAGTTAAGAACACATTCCTATTTTCAATGACGCCCTAGGAACGGTGGGTTAACTGCCTCGTTCAGTGGCAGAATGACAGATTCTCACCTTGTCAGCTCGGGGGATCCAATCTTGCAACTTTACAGTTAACTAGTCCAACGCAATAACGACCTGCCTCTCTCTCATTGCACTCCACAAGGAGACTGCCTGTTACGCAAATGCAGTAAGCCAAGGTAAGTTGCTAGCTAGCATTAAACTTATCTTATAAAAAACAATCAATCATAATCACTAGTTAACTACACCTGGTTGATGATATTACTAGATATTATCTAGCATGTCCTGTGTTGCATATAATCTCACTGAGCATACAAGCATACAAGTATCTAAGTATCTGACTGAGCGGTGGTAGGCAGAAGCAGGCACGTAAATATTCATTCAAACAGCACTTTTGTGTGTTTTGCCAGCAGCTCGTCGTTGTGCGTCAAGCATTGCGCTGTTTATGACTTCAAACCTATCAACTCCCGAGATGAGGCTGGTGTGACCTGGTGTGACTGAAGTGAAATGGCTGGATAGTTAGCGCGCGCTAATAGCGTTTCAAACTTCACTAGCTCTGAGCCTTGGGGTGGTTGTTTCCCTTGCTCTTCATGGGTAACACTGCTTCGATGTGGTGGATGTTGTCGTTGTGTTGCTGGTTCGAGCCCAGGGAGGAGCGAGGAGAGGGACGGAAGCTATACTGTTACACTATCAATACTAAAGTGCCTATAAGAACATCCAATAGTCAAAGGTTAATGAAATACAAATGGCATAGAGGGAAATAGTCCTATAATAACTACAACCTAAAACTTCTTACCTGGGAATATTGAAGACTCATGTTAAAAGGAACCACCAGCTTTCATATGTTCTCATGTTCTGAGCAAGGAACTGAAACGTTAGCTTTCTTACATAGCACATATTGCACTTTTACGTTCTTCTCCAACACTTTGTTTTTGCATTATTTAAACCAAATTGAACATTGCTAAATTGATTTTATTGATGTATTATATTAAGTTAAAATAAGTGTTAATTCAGTATTGTTGTAATTGTCATTATTACAAATACAATTATTATTATTATTTTTTAAATCGTCTGATTAAATCGGTATCAGCCTTTGTGGTCCTCCAATAATCGGTATCGGCGTTGAAAAATCATAATCGGTTGACCTCTACTTCAGACATGGCCATAAAGAGAGAGAGATGGCAGGGCACTGGAGATCTGAGGTACGAAGAGGTGTGTGTGTGTGTGTCTCTGAAAAAAAAAGAAATAATATGTAGCCATAACACTGCTAAACAAACAAATGGCCCCTGGACGTCACGGACCAGTCGATGGAACATAACTTCACAAAAAGTTTCATCACCCTGGTTTCCAAGTGGTTTTAAATAAAATAAATATATTGACCTTTAATCTCGTAAGAGACGAAGAGCATCTGTGAAAACTGTATGAGTTTCAATTCAGAAATCTATTTAACACTAATAATGAATGCTATCCTAAGACTTTATAAACAAATGACTTTATGAATTGACTGAATTTAAACAGACCTGACGTGTGTGAAAAAAAAGGTACAATGAGGGAGGTCAAAACAACAACCAGACAACTCCTCTCCTCTTCCTGTCCATCCTGTGAGCTGGTCAGCTAAATTGACTCCATTTCTGAAAGGGAAGAGAACACATACAACCTTAACATAATATGACACCATAAAAGCTGAGATTTATGTTAACTAAATACTGCTTGTATAGTGCAGTTAGTGGCATAAATATAGGAACAGTGTGGTAAAGTTGGTAATACTTGCTGTTTACTCATGGAATTTGTATTTCAGATCAAAAGATGAATATGACAGGCAGATATTTCGACAGCAAAATGTTTTAGGATATTTTCTAACCCAGAAACAACAGCTATACATTTGCCTCATATTAATACTTTGATCGTGTCACGTTCGTCGTAGTGAGAAGACCAAGGTGCAGCGTGAATTGAATACATGTTAAATTTTAATGAAGACGGACACTAAACAAACTACAAAAACAACAAAACGAACGTGAAGTTATACTACAAACGTGCAGACACAGGCAACTAGACATAGACAATAACCCACGAAATACCCAAAGAAGATGGCTGCCTAAATATGGTTCCCAATCAGAGACAACAATAAACAGCTGCCTCTAATTGAGAACCTGGTTTCAGAGCTGGTCATGGGTGCACCTCAGCCACGCTCTTGCTGCTGGTGAGTCTCTGATCCACCTCTACGCAGACGACACCATTCTGTATACTTCTGGCCCTTCTTTGGACACTGTGTTAACAACCCTCCAGGCAAGCTTCAATGCCATACAACTCTCCTTCCCGTGGCCTCCAATTGCTCTTAAATACAAGTAAAACTAAATGCATGCTCTTCAACCGATCGCTACCTGCACCTGCCCGCCTGTCCAACATCACTACTCTGGATGGCTCTGACTTCCGGTTCTTCTGGTTCCGACCTAGAATACGTGGACAACTACAAATACCTAGGTGTCTGGTTAGACTGTAAACTCTCCTTCCAGACCCATATCAAACATCTCCAATCCAAAGTTAAATCTAGAATTGGCTTCCTATTTCGCAACAAAGCATCCTTCACTCATGCTGCCAAACATACCCTTGTAAAACTGACCATCCTACCAATCCTCGACTTTGGCGATGTCATTTACAAAATAGCCTCCAATACCCTACTCAACAAATTGGATGCAGTCTATCACAGTGCAATCCGTTTTGCCACCAAAGCCCCATATACTACCCACCATTGCGACCTGTACGCTCTCGTTGGCTGGCCCTCGCTTCATACTCGTCGCCAAACCCACTGGCTCCATGGCATCAACAAGACCCTGCTAGGTAAAGTCCCCCCTTATCTCAGCTCGCTGGTCACCATAGCATCTCCCACCTGTAGCACATGCTCCAGCAGGTATATCTCTCTAGTCACCCCCAAAACCAATTCTTTCTTTGGCCGCCTCTCCTTCCAGTTCTCTGCTGCCAATGACTGGAACGAACTACAAAAATCTCTGAAACTGGAAACACTTATCTCCCTCACTAGCTTTAAGCACCAACTGTCAGAGCAGCTCACAGATTACTGCACCTGTACATAGCCCACCTATAATTTAGCCCAAACAACTACCTCTTTCCCTACTGTATTTAATTAATTAATTTATTTTGCTCCTTTGCACCCCATTATTTTTATTTCTACTTTGCACATTCTTCCATTGCAAATCTACCATTCCAGTGTTTTACTTGCTATACTGTATTTACTTTGCCACCATGGCCTTTTTTTTGCCTTTACCTCCCTTAACTCACCTCATTTGCTCACATCGTATATAGACTTGTTTATACTGTATTATTGACTGTATGTTTGTTTTACTCCATGTGTAACTCTGTGTCGTTGTATGTGTCGAACTGCTTTGCTTTATCTTGGCCAGGTCGCAATTGTAAATGAGAACTTGTTCTCAACTTGCCTACCTGGTTAAATAAAGGTGAAATAACTTTTTTTTAAAAACCAATCTAGGCAACTATAGACATACATAAACACCTAGATGGAAAACAACCCCATAAACCTACAAAACCCCTAGACAGTACAAAAATACATACATCACCCATGTCACACCCTGACCCAACCAAAATATATAAAGAAAACAAAGAACACTCAGGTCAGGGCGTGACAGATCTGAAATACCAATAAACCTACATGACTATACTGTAAAAATGATCTACTTTTCTTCACAGTTGCACACTTATGACACTACCTGTGATGTGGAGAAAAAAAAACGTTCCATTGAACTCGGCTTCGAAAAGCAGCTGATACATTTTAACCTTGACTGCTGCTTTTCTTTGCTGAGGCAGCCTCTTCAGTGTTGGCACCAGGCTCATGGCAAAGAGGGTCTCTTCATCCTCCTACCTGTGAGCATCAGGTTGGGCTGCATCCCTCTCGACGGCTTGGAGGAGAGCCTCTGCTGAAATGAGTTGAGTGGATCCGGGGGCTGGTACCTCCGATGACGCCTAGTGTGACGTTGTTCCTCTTCGTTTCTCTCTCTGTTTCTCTCCACGGCCACATCCTGTTCAACAAGGTCCTCAGTGGTCACTTCCCGTGAGGTTCATAATAATCTCAGGTGGTCCTAGATCCAGAGGTGCTTCCTCCATTTCATCATCTTCCATGGCTGCACCAGTGGTGGTCAAATTAAATCAAATCAAATTTTATTTGTCACATACACATGGTTAGCAGATGTTAATGCGAGTGTAGCGAAATGCTTGTGCTTCTAGTTCCGACAATGCAGTAATAACCAACAAGTAATCTAACTAACAATTCCAAAACTACTGTCTTATACACAGTGTAAGGGGATAAAGAATATGTACATAAGGATATATGAATGAGTGATGGTACAGAGCAGCATATCGAGCGTATCGAGTACAGTATATACATATGAGATGAGTATGTAAACAAAGTGGCATAGTTAAAGTGGCTAGTGATACATGTATTACATAAGGATGCAGTCGATGATATAGAGTACAGTATATACGTATGCATATGAGATGAATAATGTAGGGTAAGTAACATTATATAAGGTAGCATTGTTTAAAGTGGCTAGTGATATATTTACATCATTTCCCATCAATTCCCATTATTAAAGTGGCTGGAGTTGAGTCAGTGTCAGTGTCAGTGTGTTGGCAGCAGCCACTCAATGTTAGTGGTGTCTGTTTAACAGCCTTCTGGATGATAGCGGGGTGAACAGGCAGGGGCTTGGGTGGTTGATGTCCTTGATGATCTTTATGGCCTTCCTGTAACATCGGGTGGTGTAGGTGTCCTGGAGGGCAGGTAGTTTGCCCCGGTGATGCGTTGTGCAGACCTCACTACCCTCTGGAGAGCCTTACGGTTGTGGGCGGAGCAGTTGCCGTACCAGATGGTGATACAGCCCGCCAGGATGCTCTCGATTGTGCATCTGTAGAAGTTTGTGAGTGCTTTTGGTGACAAGCCGAATTTCTTCAGCCTCCTGAGGTTGAAGAGGCGCTGCTGCGCCTTCTTCACGATGCTGTCTGTGTGAGTGGACCAATTCAGTTTGTCTGTGATGTGTATGCCGAGGAACTTAAAACTTGCTACCCTCTCCACTACTGTTCCATCGATGTGGATCGGGGGGTGTTCCCTCTGCTGTTTCCTGAAGTCCACAATCATCTCCTTAGTTTTGTTGACGTTGAGTGTGAGGTTATTTTCCTGACACCACACTCCGAGGGCCTTCACCTCCTCCCTGTAGGCCGTCTCGTCGTTGTTGGTAATCAAGCCTACCACTGTTGTGTCGTCCGCAAACTTGATGATTGAGTTGGAGGCGTGCATGGCCACGCAGTCGTGGGTGAACAGGGAGTACAGGAGAGGGCTCAGAACGCACCCTTGTGGGGCCCCAGTGTTGAGGATCAGCGGGGTGGAGATGTTGTTGCCTACCCTCACCACCTGGGGGCGGCCCGTCAGGAAGTCCAGTACCCAGTTGCACAGGGCGGGGTCGAGACCCAGGGTCTCGAGCTTGATGACGAGCTTGGAGGGTACTATGGTGTTGAATGCCGAGCTGTAGTCGATGAACAGCATTCTCACATAGGTATTCCTCTTGTCCAGATGGGTTAGGGCAGTGTGCAGTGTGGTTGAGATTGCATCGTCTGTGGACCTATTTGGGCGGTAAGCAAATTGGAGTGGGTCTAGGGTGTCAGGTAGGGTGGAGGTGATATGGTCCTTGACTAGTCTCTCAAAGCACTTCATGATGACGGAAGTGAGTGCTACGGGGCGGTAGTCGTTTAGCTCAGTTACCTTAGCTTTCTTGGGAACAGGAACAATGGTGGCCCTCTTGAAGCATGTGGGAACAGCAGACTGGGATAGGGATTGATTGAATATGTCCGGAAACACACCAGCCAGCTGGTCTGCGCATGCTCTGAGGGCGCGGCTGGGGATGCCGTCTTGGACTGCAGCCTTGCGAGGGTTAACACGTTTAAATGTTTTACTCACCTCGGCTGCAGTGAAGGAGAGGCCGCATGTTTTGGTTGCAGGCCGTGTCAGTGGCACTGTATTGTCCTCAAAGCGGGCAAAAAAGTTATTTAGTCTGCCTGGGAGCAAGACATCCGGGTCCGTGACAGGGCTGGTTTTCTTTTTGTAATCCGTGATTGACTGTAGACCCTGCCACATACCTCTTGTGTCTGAGCTCTAACCATCAGCCCGCAGATACACTGCAGGTAGGTTGTGCGGGTAGGCTCATCTACATGATGAAGTTATTATGGATAAGAGCAAGAGTATTTGTATTTGTCAAACGGCAGTCAAGTATTGATCATCATGTCACCAGAATAAGACTCTCTATATTTATTAAGGAGCGTCAAGATCACCACGCACTTTCACCACCCTGTGAAGTTCATCATCATTTATTTTATCTGTAGCCTAATAAACTGCATGATTTCCAGAGTCGTAGTGGGAGTACCACACACCATGTCATTGCGTGACTCCAAGTTTACTTCGATATGTTGGTTGTTATATCAATATTTGTGCATAAAGGCATTTCCACCTCAATTTCTTGCATAATTCATTTTACCGACACAAAAAGGTCCCACCATGTCAAATGAACAAATGATCTGTCAGCCTTTATAAAATTGTACCGAACTTCCTGTTTGTATCACAGGTGTCTTGATTTTTTTTTAAAGTACGGTTTGATTTTACTCGCAAAAAAAATGTGGAAATGTGGTTAGTGTCTGTTGGAAAGCAGACTGAACCAGGTTTTCCTCTAGGACTTTGCCTGTGCTCTATTCCTTTTCTTTTTTATCCTAAAACACGTCCTAGTCCTTGCCTATGACAAGCTCACCCATAACATGATGCAACTACCAACATGCTTAAAAATATGAAAAGTGGTACTGAATGATGTGTTGTGTTGGATTTGCCACAAAAATAATGCTTTGTATTCCCGGACCAAAAGTTAAATTCTTTGCCAAAGTTTTTGCAGTATTACTTTAGTGCTTTGTTTTGGATGCATATTAGAGAAATTGTTTTTTTCTCTACAGCCTTCCTTCCTTTCATTCTGTAATTTACAGTAGTATTGTGGAGTAACTACAATGTTGTTGATCCAACCTCAGTTTTCTCCTGTCACAGCCATTTAACTCTGTTACTGGTTTAAAATCACCTTTGGCCTTATGGTGAAATCCCTGAGACGTTTCCTTCCTCTCCGTCAACTGAGTTAGAAAGGACACCTGTATCTTTGTAGCGACTGGGTGTATTGATACACCATCCAATGTGTAATAATAATTTCACCATGCTCAAAGGGATATTAAATGTCTGCTTTTATTTTTTTTTTTACCCATCTACCAATAGACGCTCTTCTTTAAAAGGCATTGGAAAACCTCCCTTGTCTTTGTAGTTGAATCTGTGCTTCAAATTCACTGCTCGATTGAGGGACCTTACAGTTAATTAAATTCAGGCTGTAACATGACAAAATGTGAAAAAAGTCAAGGGGTGTGAATACTTTCTGAAGGCACTGTACACACAATTAACCATCATGAGTAGGCCTAAGGAACTATGAAAATACTTGAAAATAACCCCTATTTAATCTCTAGGAAAAAAATCGACGGAAATTGATGGTTTGCTGTATGGATCAGATGCGATGTAGGTTATTACCACTAAATAAATTATTCTGAAAAGTTCTTATCCATCAAGTTGTGTCACAGTTTGGGAACCACTGCAATATATGTTAGGAGTACAGTTAAGAATGTGGACATTGTGGCCTTTATAGCTATGGTGATTAATGGCACTGTCAAGATGGAGAGGAAGTCCAGGAAAATATATACAGTATCATTGTGGATGTGGCAGAACGGTTCCTGGGACTGAAAGACTTCTCAGCAGTGGAGTTCCATAGAGTATTTTCACAAGCTGTACCACCTTCGCAGGTCATAGTCTGTGAAGGGAGATATGAAGATTTGAGGTAAGGAAGAAGTGGGAGCTTTAGGGGTTTTGGTTTTGTCAATGTATTTGTTTTATTGTTTTATTTTGGGTTAGGGAAAATGTACTTAACCATCACGTATTGGTTTTATTTTTTACCTTGGTTTTTTTCAACCCCGTCCAGTTAGCGGCGGTAATACACCATTTTGGTTTGTAGTCTGCCATAAAACTCACAGAAGAAGAAGAAAATATTATGGAGTGGGAGTGTCTTGATTCTAACTACCATTAATGCTTTTAGCGCGAAAAATAAGAAGGAACGCATAGCTGACAATGAATGAAATAACCTGAAATAGCTGGCTAGCCAAGTCTTTTGACGAGGTTGGCTACCTTTATACATGTAACCGGTAGGCATTTGAGATGCATGTGTGATTAGTGAAGTAATACGTTTCCAGCTAGGATCTAGCTAACGAAATATGTAAGCTTGCGTTGACTAAAACCAATAACGTGAACTAAAGTAATTTAGCCACTCAGGTTAGCTGCAGCTATCTAAAGCTAGTCATCTAAGTTAGCTATCCTCCAAACACACATGCATGTCGTCAGATCTCTAACGTTACAATGCAGAGGACCAAGTTAAAGAAGAACTCTGTGAGTATTTGCAAATTTTTATGATGTGACAAGCTATTACTTTTACATACATGAATACGTAACGTTAGCTCGCAGGGTTTCCCGTAGCTCTTCATGACTCTTAAGTTCCATTACATTACACATAGCTAAATCAGCCATTGGACTAAGTCGTCTTCTGTATGGGGGAGATTTGTTAAAAGCCCAGAAGTTCAGTCTGAACATAAACACGCGTCACTTGGTATGGTTTTGTAAACATAGGGACCTTTCATATCAGCAAGAAATTATTTTCAAAAAACTAACGGTTGAATCGAGACACCTTGTGCATATTCTAAAACATGGGGGTGGACGATTCTCTTCTCATCCTGAAAAAAATGATATTAAAGTCAATTAATCCGCCATCATTAACACGATGGACAAATCGAATGATTTATTGAGTTATACAAGGGGGGGTATAATCATGAATGCTGATTGGTTAAAAGTGCATTCCAGCCGTTGACTATTCCACAAGTTACAGCAGGCATTTTAACATCAGATGGTCACCTCAACTTCCGTCTGTTTTCCATAAACATGTGCTGTAAAATCGATGTATGGCCTTTTGGGTACACTCACCCTAACAAGTTGTGTATCAATTATTTTGATTGAATTTGTGTGTATATATACATACATACACAAACAACCATTTACAGACGCACACAATTAAGTGATAATGCCTGAGAGTGTTGAAAACTGCCAATATATCTTCCAAACGCCGGCTTTGACGGCATTATCACTTTTATACAACTGGTTACCAACATATTCAAATAAGGATTGTCATATTTTCATTCAACTTTATTTTTTAATATATGTATTCATTTTCATCCTTCCACAAGATATAGTCCCAAACCAAATATAGGGTTGCTACCCTGGTCGTTCGTTCTATCGGTTCGGTTGCCAGACACAACCCAGTCGTTCAGTCTTTTTGTTCTGTATCTATGGACCCAGTCGTTCATTCTAAATGTTCCATTGCCATCCAGGCTGGCAACGTTCTTATCCCTTGCTTGCTAGCTAGCCAACTACAGCTAACTTAGTCACGTAACAACAGTAACCACATTTGCATAAGCTGTTCTCTGACATTTATTTGGATACATCCATAAAAATGATGGCAGCTGATTCATGATTTCAACTAGCTGAGAAACGCTGCCTTCCCCTCGCTCTCGTCCCAACCATGTTCATTACTATGGGACAGCTAGAGATCGAATTTGAATATTGAAACAATGTTGCAAATGTCGGAGATAGACAGCAAGGTCTAGGATGCTAAACGGCTTGCATTCCCTGAACACCTGTGTATAAGCATAACTCAGAAAGTGTAGTTTTGTCAATAGAGGAACTCATAAATGTATGGATCTGTGCTAAACTGCAACAGGTAAGCGAAATATCAAAATTTACTGGGGGAGGGGTGATCCAAGGGTTGTCAAACTTATTTGTTTTTGTTTTGGAGGGTTGTTTTTTTCTATTGGGCTCAGGGTAATGTGTGTGTTTACCTTGTTTACATTTTCTCTTCTGATTTGTATTTAAGCAAAAAGGCCAGAGGAGGTGTAGATGCTGTATGGTAATGAAATGCGTCACAATGTAAACTGGGTATTATTTAAGCAATAAGGCCTGAGGGGTGTGGCATATGGCTAATATACCACAGCTAAGGGCTGTTCTTATGTGCAACGCATAGTGCCTGGACACAGCCCTTAGCCATGGTATATTGGCCAAATACCACAAACCACCGACGTGCCTTTTTGCTTTTATAAACTGGTTACCAACATAAATATTTTTGGGGTCATACCCGTGTTATACGGTCTGATGTACCACGGCTTACAGCATTCAGGCCTCGAACCACCCAGTTTATAATTTACTTATAAACAATTGCTTGACTGACTTCTGATATTACCCTACTAAAGTTTATAAATGTTTGTCAACGTTTAGTATGGTATGTCTATTATTAAACTTTAGCTACTGCAGGCCTATGATATGAAGGCAATAAGTGAAATAATCTGTCTGTAAACAATTGGTGGAAAAATTACTTGTGTCATGCACAAAGTAGATGTCCTAACCGACTTCCCAAAGCTATAGTTTATGAACAAGAAATTTGTGGAGTGGTTGAAAAATGAGTTTTAATGACTCAAACCTAAGTGTATGTAATTTTCTGACTTAGTTGTACATTTAATTACTTCCTCTACTGGTTGTCTGGGTGGTTGGTCCTTATGCTTTGGACTAGAGGTCGACCGATTAATCGGAATGGCCGCTTTAATTAGGGCCGATTTCATGTTTTCATAATAATCGGAAATCTGTATTTTTGGACCCTTTTTTTATACACCTTTTGATCTTTATTTAACTAGGCAAGTCAGTTAAGAACACATTCTTATTTTCAATGATGGCCTAGGAACGGTGGGTTAACTTCTTATGGTATAGGGGACGGTTGCGTGCCACTTGGGCAAAAAACAGGGAAAATGCAGCGGAGCAAATTCAAAAAAATTATATAAAAATCTAACTTTCATTAAATCACACATGTAAGATACTCAATTAAAGCTACACTCGTTGTGAATCCAGCCAACATGTCAGATTTAAAAAAAGGCTTTTCGGCAAAAGCATAAGAAGCTATTATCTGATGATAGCACAACAGTAAACAAAGAGGGTAGCATATTTCAACCCTGCAGGCGCTACACAAAACGCAGAAATAAAATATAAAACATGTATTATCTTTGACGAGCTTCTTTTGTTGGCACTCTAATATGTCCCATAAACATCACAATTGGTCCTTTTTGTTCGATTAATTCTGTCCATATATATCCAAATGTTAATTTAAAAAGCGTGTTTGATCCAGAAAAAAACAGCTTCCAAAATGCGCAACGTTCACTACAAAATATTTCAAAAGTTGCCTATAAACTTTGCCAAAATATTTCAAACTACTTTTGTAATACAACTTTAGGTATTTTTAAACGTTAATAATCAATCAAATTGTAGACAGGTTTATCTGTGTTCAATACAGGAAGACAACAAACCATGCTACTTTTCTAGTGTTGCGCAACTCAACAGTGTTACGCAGTTCCTAGATGGCCTAATTCTTCATTGCACAAATGAATAACCTCAACCAAATTCCAAAGACTGGTGACATCCAGTAGAAGTGGTAGGAACTGAAAAACAGTTCCTAAGAAATATCGTTTGCCAACGAGAACTCACTGAGCAGACGGAGACCTAAAAAAAAAAAATCTGAAAGTTTAGTCCTCTGTGTTTTGCCTGCTACATAAGTTCTGTTATACTCACAGACATGATTCAAACAGTTTTAGAAACGTCAGGGTTTTCTATCCAAATCTACTAATAATATGCATATCTTATATTCTTGGCATGAGTAGCAGGAATTTGAAATTGGGCACGCTATTTATCCAAAAGTGAAAATGCTGCCCCCTATCCCAAAGAGGTTAACTGACTCGTTCAGGGGCAGAAAGACAGATTTTGACCTTGAATCCCCTGAGCTGACAATCTTGCAACCTTACAGTTAACTAGTCCAACGCAATAACCACCTGCCTCTCTTTCGTTGCACTCCACAAGGAGTGTTACGCGAATGCAGTAAGCCAAGATAATTTGCTAGCTAGTTAAACTTATCTTATAAAAAAACTGTCATAATCACTCGTTAACTACACATGGTTGATATTACTAGATATTATCTAGCGTGTCCTGCGTTGCATATAATCTGACTGAGCATGCAAGTATTTGACTGAGCGGTGGTAGGCAGAAGCAGGCACGTAAACATTCATTCAAACAGCACTTTCGGGCGTTTTGCCAGCAGCTCTTCGTTGTGCGTCAAGCATTGTGCTGTTTATGACTTCAAGCCTATCAACTCCCGAGATGAGGCTGGTGTGACCGAAGTGAAATGGCTGGCTAGTTAGCGCGCGCTAATAGCGTTTCAAACATCACTCGCTCTGAGCCTTGGAGTGGTTGTTCCCCTTGCTCTGCATGGGTAACGATGCTTCGAGGGTGGCTGTTGTCGTTGTGTTCCTGGTTCAAGCCCAGAGAGGAGCAAGGAGAGGGACGGAAGCTATACTGTTACACTGGCAATTCTAAAGTGCCTATAAGAACATCCAATAGTCAAAGGTTAATGAAATACAAATGGTATAGAGGGAAATTGTCCTGTAATAACTACAACCTAAAACGTCTTACCTGGGAATATTGAAGACTCATGTTAAAAGGAACCACCAGCTTTCACATGTTCTCATGTTCTGAGCAAGGAACATAAACGTTAGCTTTAGCACATATTGCATTTTTACTTTCTTCTTCAACACTTTGTTTTTGCATTATTTAAACCAAATTGAACACGTTTCATTATTTATTTGACGCTAAATTGATTTTGATATATTATACAGTGGGGCAAAAAAGTTGTCAGCCACCAATTGTGCAAGTTCTCCCACTTAAAAAGATGAGAGGCCTGTAATTTATCATAGGTACACTTCAACTATGACAGAAAATGAGATTTGTTTTCCCAGAAAATCATATTGTAGGATTTTTAATGAATTTATTTGCAAATTATGGTGGAAAATAAGTATTTGGTCAATAAAAGTTTCTCAATACTTTGTTATATACCCTTTGTTGGCAATGACAGAGGTCAAACGTTTTCTGTCTTCACAAGGTTTTCACACACTGTTACTGGTATTTTGGCCCATTCCTCCATGCAGATCTCCTCTAGAGCAGTGATGTTTTGGGGCTGTTGCTGGGCAACACAGACTTTCAACTCCCTCCAAAGATTTTCTATGGGTTTGAGATCTGGAGACTGGCTAGGCCACTCCAGGACCTTGAAATGCTTCTTACGAAGCCACTTCGTTGCCCGGGCGGTGTGTTTGGGATCAATGTCATGCTGAAAGACCCAGCCACGTTTCATCTTCAATGCCCTTGCTGATGGAAGGAGGTTTTCACTCAAAATCTCACGATACATGGCCCCATTCATTCTTTCCTTTACACGGATCAGTCGTCCTGGTCCCTTTGCAGAAAAACAGCCCCAAAGCAGGATGTTTCCAACCCCATGCTTCACAGTAGGTATGGTGTTCTTTGGATGCAACTCAGCATTCTTTGTCCTCCAAACACAATGAGTTGAGCTTTTACCAAAAAGTTGACCATATGACATTCTCGCAATCTTCTTCTGGATCATCCAAATGCTCTCTAGCAAACTTCAGACGGGCCTGGACATGTACTGTCTTAAGCAGGGGGACACGTCTGGCACTGCAGTATTTGAGTCCCTGGCGGCGTAGTGTGTTACTGATGGTAGGCTTTGTTACTTTGGTCCCAGCTCTCTGCAGGTCATTCACTAGGTCCCCCCGTGTGGTTCTGGGATTTTTGCTCACCGTTCTTGTGATCATTGTGACCCCACGGGGTCAGATCTTGCGTGGAGCCCCAGATCGAGGGAGATTATCAGTGGTCTTGTATGTCTTCCATTTCCTAATAATTGCTCCCACAGTTGATTTCTTCAAACCAAGCTGCTTACCTATTGCAGATTCAGTCTTCCCAGCCTGGTGCAGGTCTACAATTTTGTTTCTGGTGTCCTTTGACAGCTCTTTGGTCTTGGCCATAGTGGAGTTTGGAGTGTGACTGTTTGAGGTTGTGGACCGGTGTCTTTTAAACTAATAACAAGTTCAAACAGGTGCCATTAATACAGGTAACGAGTGGAGGACAGAGGAGCCTCTTAAAGAAGAAGTTACAGGTCTGTGAGAGCCAGAAATCTTGCTTGTTTGTAGGTGACCAAATACTTATTTTCCACCATAATTTGCAAATAAATTCATAAAAAATCCTACAATGTGATTTTCTGGATTTTTTCCCCCTAATTTTGTCTTACATAGTTGAAGTGTACCTATGATGAAAATTACAGGCCTCTCTCATCTTTTTAAGTGGGAGAACTTGCACAATTGGTGGCTGACTAAATACTCCCCCCCGCTGTATTAAGTTAAAATAAGTGTTCATTCAGTATTGTTGTAATTGTCATTATTACAAATACATTTTTTGGTCCTCCAATAATCGGTGTCGGCGTTGAAAAATCATAATCGGTCGACCTCTACTTTGAACACTGTCACTAACTTCCAGACGAGCTTCAATGCCATACAACTCTCCTTCCGTGGCCTCCAACTGCTCTTAAATGCAAGCAAAACTAAATGTGTGCTCTTCAACCGATTGCTGCCCACACCTACCCACCCATCCAGCATCACTACTCTGGTTGGTTCTGACTTAGAATATGTGGACAACTACAAATGTCTGGTTAGACTGTAAACTCTCCTTGCAGACTCACGTTAAGCATCTTCCAATCCAAAATTAAATCTAGAGTCTGCTTCCTATTTCGCAACAAAGCATCCTTCAATCATGCTGCTAAACATACCCTTGTAAAACGGACTATCATACCGATCCTTGACTTCGGCGATGTAATTTACAAAATAGCCTCCAACACTACTCAGCAAATTGGATGCAGTCTATCACAGTGCAATCCGTTTTGTCACCAAAGCCCCATATACTACCAAGCACTGTGACCTGTATGCTCTCGTTGGCTGGCCCTCGCTTCATATCCGTTGCCAAACCAACTGGCTCCAGGTCATCTATAAGTCAATGCTAGCTAAAGGCCCAACTTATCTCAGCTCACTGGTCACCATAGCAGCACCCACTCGCAGCACGGGCTCCAGCAGGTGTATTTCACTAGTCACTCCCAAAGCCAATGTTTCCTTCGGCCGCCTTTCCTTCCAGTTCTCTGCTTCCAATGACTGGAACGAACTGCAATTATCACTGAAGCTGGAGACTCATCTCTCCCTCACTAGCTTTAAGCACCAGCTGTCAGAGCAGATCACTGCACCTTTAAATAGCCCATCCAACTACCTCATCATATTGTTATTTATTTTGCTCCTTTGCACCTCAGTACCACTACTTGCACACTCATCTTCTGCACCTCCTATCACCCCAGTGTTTAATTTGCCATACTGTAATAATTTCGCCACTATGGTCTATTTATTGCCTCAGCCCCCTTATGCTACCTCATTTGCACACACTGTATATATACTTTCTCTATTGTGTTATTGATACTGTTTATTCCATGTGTAACTCTGTGTCGCACTGCTTTGCTTTTTCTTGGCCAGGTCGCAGTTGTAAATGAGAACTTGTTCTCAACTAGCCTACCTGGTTAACCTTTCTAGGTAGCGGAACCCCTCAACAACATTCCGCTGAAAAGGCAGCGTGCGAAATTCAAAAATTATTTTTGGGAAATATGTAACTTTCACACATTAACATGTCCAATACAGCAAATGAAAGATAAACATCTTGTTAATCTACCCATAGTGTCCGATTTCAAAAATGCTTTACAGCGAAAGCACAACATATGATTATGTTAGGTTATAGCCAAGTCAGAAAAACAGCCATTTTTCCAGCCAAAGATAGGAGTCACAAAAAACAGAAATATAGATTAAATTAATCATTAACCTTTGATCTTCATCAGATGACACTCATAGGACATCATGTTACATAATACATGTATGTTTTGATCGATAATGTGCATATTTATATCCTAAACTCTGTTTATATTGGCGTGTTACGTGCAGTAATGTTTTGATTCCAAAACATCTGGTGATTTTGCAGAAATACTCATAATAAACATTGATAAAAGATACAATTGTTATTCACAGAATAAAATATATACTTCTCCTTAATGCAACCGCTGTGTCAGATTTCAAATAAATACAAATAAATAAAATTGACGGAAAAAGCATAATCTGAGAACGGAGCTCAGAACCCAAAACAGCTAGAGGAATATCCGCCATTTTGCACTCAACAAAGTTAGAAATAACACCATAAATATTTACTTACCTTTGAACTTCATCAGAAGGCACTCCCAGGAATCCCAGTTCGACAATAAATGACTGATTTGTTCCATAAAGTCTACTTGTGTCCAAATAGCCATGCTAACAACAAGTGTTCAGCCCAGTAATCCATTTTCATGAGGTGCATGCACTTCGTCCAGACACAAACTCGAAAAGTTAATTTACAGTCCTTTAGAAACATGTATGGAATCAATCTTTAGGATGTTTAACATAAAACATCAATAATGTTCCAACTGGAGAATTCCTTTGTCTGAAGAAAAGCACTGGAACGAGAGGTAACTCTGTCGTGATCGCACGTCATGAGACCAAGGCACTCTGCCAGACCACTGACTCAGAGGTCTCATGAGCCCCTCCTTTATAGTAGAATCCTCATTCAAGTTTCTAAAGATGGTTGACATCTAGTGGAAGCCGTAGGAAGTGCAACTTAACTCCATAGACACGGGGGGGAATGCTGCTGGAAATTTGAGGCGAAATATCCACAAGAAAAGTATTACCAAACATACTTTTCAAAATGCTGGTAGTGCATTCAGATTTCACCTGAAGCATGCACACACAATGTAAATACATGCATAAAATTCATACATACTAGCAGCTCGTGCATGTGTTACATGATTTTGCACATGCTTTATGTGACAGAAGTCTGAGCGCACTAGTACCAGCTTTTTTACCAAATCAGTTTAATACATTCCTGTGGATATTTTGGTCTCGTTATGATAACTGATTGAGGGGTTGGGTTAAATGCACAAGACGTGCATTGTTGTACAACTGACTAGGTATCCCCCTTTACCCTAACACCACAAAGGCTCTATGCTAATTTGCTGTACTTTGTCCCAACGATAGGTAATTGGAGGCCATCAGAAGACACTCTCTTCATTTTTCTACCCAAACAAACTCAAGGTGACCCCCCCCCCCATTGCATTGTCCTTTGAGTTAAGGCGTCCACATGCCTCACAGCCGGTAGAGTTTGGCATATACTATGATATTTTTCTTTTGGACTCTGGTGAGTTTATTCCGCTGTTTGGGCACACATTTTTTTTCTGGAGGCAAGCAGAATTTCAGGGAAAGCCTACTCCCCTTCCTCGGTGATTGCTCAACAGTAGGGATTCTTCAATAGTCTTTGTCATTCAATGAGAGACAACTCATTTTATGCAACAACAAAAAAATCATAACTGCACCAAACATCTTAGTTGTGCAATTTTACATTCAACTAAGATCTTCTGCAAAACATCAAAATGAATGACAGATTTATTGAGTTAGAATAATTCTGACTATTTAGAAGAAGTGTATACTGGCTATGGCGTCTCAATGGATGTTACTATTGCTGCTTTTTTCTCAATTTTTCAAGCATAGGTCTTTTTAAGGGAGCATGTGAACACACTCGTTCGGTTAGCAGAGTTGATTAGGCACCAACTGAACTGAAGCATGCTGACGCCTTTACCGTTTCTTATTGAATTATCCTCACTCTGTGTACAATTGTTGACAAACTTAAGTTTGACCTTGTGTTGGTTTCAGGAGTCAACGCCTCCCTCAAAGAGAACTATTTGCAGCATAACTGAGATGGACTCGTCAAATGTCACCTCTAACCAGCGCAGTGTCCTGGGAGGCATTGAAAATTCTCCCCTGTCTTTTGACCTCTTATCTGTCCCAGAGACCCCCGACAGCCAGATCAGAACCTCTCACCCTGCCAGAAAGCCTGAAGATGGGCATCTCTCTCCTATCTGCCGCAGACCGTGCTCCAGAGGGGTCAGCTTAATAAGGGAAAATTCTCCCAAGGCAGCTATGTTCTCCCTGAGGAGTAAGATCAGTCCCCCACCTCAGGTACAGACGAACACCAAGAACAGTAACATGCAACGTTGCTCTGTGAAAAGACTGTTCAGTCCCGATGACTTGCAGGTTGCCAAGCGTCCCAAAACCATGCCAGTAAAGAGGCCCTCTATTAGCCCTTTGCGGAAGCCTCTCCTTCATGGAGAGGAATTCCTGAGCGAATGCTTGCAAGTCATTGGTGACACTCAAAACTCCAAAGGTACGAAATTCCAGCAGGGCACAGGCCTAGTTGTCAAAGCTGTGAATGGCAAGCCATCCAAGGCTGGTCAGATACACTTAGGTTACAGTGTATTTACATCAGGTGCCAAGGAGAAGATTAGAAACGTCATGCCATCATTAAAGCCACTGTCTGTCAAAAGAGCTTCGTCCTTGTCCTCTAATGAGAGCTCTCTCCCCAGCAGCTTGAGTGAATGTGAAGAGGAGTGTGCTTTTACGGTCATTACAGAACAGAAAGATGCCACAGAATATAATGGCTGCCCTACAGACTTGAATACAAGCGGTGGGCATGTGATCTCTACTAGCTTTGAGAAGCCTAGTAGTGTAAAAACTATCCTTCCGTGTCCACCCAATCCCAATAAGAGCTTAATGGAAGTTGAAAACAGTGCTGTCAGAGACCGTGGCACTGATGGGAAAGGAGTAACATCAGAAGACCACCTGGAGGGGCTGGAGGACAACTGGTTTGATGACAAAATGGAGGAGATCTTCAGTAACACTGAGGAGAAATCCAATGCTGGGTATGATGAGCACATCTAACTTAATAGGCATCGTCTCAAAAAAAATTGAATGGATTTTTTAAAATATGCCTGAAATGCCTTGTTGTCTGGTATGGAGTGATATTTGTGCATATGAAATTACCCTTTTGTTGTTTTTCACTAACCAGTAAAAAGAAAGGCATCCCAGACCATGTTATTCTGACCACTGGGCTGCACAACCGCTACTGGATACTAGATGTGCAGGAGATCCATGGTCCTCGTGGCTCTGTGGAGAAACATCTGACCATCACTGCCTCCAAGACCTCCCATTCTACTGAGATTTGTATTCTGAAGGATGGATGGTAATTTTCTGCACAATACATTATTTTACATACCCAAATGAGTGGACAAAACATTAACACCCGCTCTTTCCATGACACATTCTGACCAAGTGAATCGAGGTGAAAGCTATGTTCCCTTATTAATGTCACTTGTTAAATCCACTTCAATCAGTGGAGATGAAGGGGAGGAGACAGGTTAAAACAAATTATTTTTAAGCCTTGAGACATGGCTTGTGTATCAAATGTTATTTGTCACATACACATTTAAAAAAAAATATATATATATTACACACACACACACACACACACACACACACACACATTATGGAACAGCAGGGACTGTGAAGCAACACAAACATAGGCACAGACATGCATTCACACTAACATACGCACTACAAACACATGTGCACATGGATTTTGTACTATATATATATATATTTATTTATTTATTTATTTATGCTTGCATCAGTTACTTGATGTGGAATAGAGTTCCATGTAGTCATGGCTCTATGTAGTACTGTGCGCCTCTGATAGTCTGTTCTGGACTTGTGGACTGTGAAGAGACCTTTTGTGGCATGTCTTGTGGGGTATTTAGGGCCTTATCTCACGCAATTTTTTAAAATCCCAAAATTCTGTTTTTTCTGTAAAAAAATAAAATCTGTGTTCTGTGTTTTACGCTAATTTTATCATCAGAAAGAGTTTCTAATAATGTAAATGAATAAAACGTCAATTTTAATAAGATGTATAATAGTAAATTTGTAATGATGCAATACATCATTGCATAATTTTTTTATTAAGGCAAGTGCTTCAATACAGAGTTCTAAGTTTTTCATTATAAATTTTAAAAACTAATGCAAGAATCTAGGCAATAGGCAAAACCTAGAGTTATACTTATGTAAAGAAAATACGTTTTTGTTTTGTAACACTTGTGAAGCACTTTATTGGAACTTTTATAAATGGAAAAAAAGATTAATGCAAGAATCTAGGCAATAATGCAGCAATGGGTAAAACCTATGGAACTACCTTATGAGCTCCTATGTCTGTCCATTGTAAGTTTTCCATCTATCATAGATATCTCCATTGAGGTACATGATTGTCAGCCTCTGTGTTTAGCTCGGTGAGTGCCTCTCGCTTGTTTGTGTAGAGTCTTGTATTTGCTGAAACTCCTCTGTTGACTGAATTGACTGGGAAGTAGATGTAGGGCACTGCCACTTCTGCAACTCTTGGGAATCTTGCACTCAGGCCCCTCTAGTAATCAGCAAGCTACAAAGCAGGTGAGGGCTCCCTGGACACACAGTGGTGATAGGCAATCCATTCTTCACTGAGCTCTGTTGATGGGCTTGCTATGGGTTTCAGTTGTGTATAGGCTCCAATCTGCTTTTCCATGGCTGGAGCCTGCCTAGGATTGAACACCCTAGCCAGCCTGTAGACCTCTCTGGCTGGATGTGTGTTCCAGTGCTTTGAGAACTTTGAAGGCCAAGTGGAATGCATCATGGAGATGGTCAAGCACCTCCCTCCTCTCTCCAATCCCCATCCTTCTCAATAGCTCATCTGTCTTGGCACCATACCCACATGTTTTTGCTGTTCCATTCACTAGATAAGAGCCCAGATCCTCCATGACATTGTATGCAGACACTGGTTCCTTCCAGGATTGACAGAGCTGTCATCATTTTGGAGCAGCCCTCTGAGATGAAGGTTAGCTTAACATTGAAGGCCTGCACCTTCTCTGTTTCCAGCTGGCTGAGGATGTTTGTGACTGCCTGGGATGAGGACTTTTCTGCCAACAAAAACTCTGTACAGATGAACATGCTGTGCATGGTACTTCACCTGGAGCTATTTCACCTGGAGATCACTGCTTTAGGAGGAGCCTTGGCCTGCACAAACTCCTTCATAATGAGGAAGCTCACCCATCTTCTCTTTCTGGCAGGCTTCTTGAAGAAGACCTCTCATCCATGTCACAAGTGATGCAACTTCAGAAGTATTTGTAGTGCTGCCAGGTCTCACCCACCAGATTGATGACATGGCAGAGACCAGTTACATGGACACTGTTGGGCATCACTCCTTTCAGAACCTCCTTGTATGCCTTCAGGCAGTAGGAGGCATTATCTGTGACTGCCCAGGCATCATTCAGGTTCAGATCGTTGCTGTGGAGGGAGGCTAGTATAGCTTGGGAAAATGTTGAGTAGTTGCTTCTGTCCATGAAAATGACATCCACCAGAAAGTACTGGTTTTCAACACCTGCAATGAAAGATAAGGAAAAACTGTTTTAACCTAAAATAAGTGACAAAATAAGTCATTTCAAGTGTAAACACAATCTAGATACAGCGATAGTTAGCAGCTGTCTGCCTCTCCATTTAGCTGACGTACATCGCTATATTTCACCACGATAGCTCGTTGTTTGGAATGTCACAATTTGCATGCGGACAATTCACATTGCAGAATGTATATGTAGGCTAATGCAACGGTATATCAATGGGCTGTTAAATTAACTCACCAATGACAATGTTTAGACCTCTGCAATCCCTTGCATCTGTTGTCTTGTCAACAACCACCCCAAACCTCTTCCCATGGCTTTTTTGTAGAATGACAGTCATATGTTGGTCGAACACACAGAGCAGGTGAGTTTGACCGAGGCTGCTCTCATTTTCGGGCAATGCTCCTCCCTGTTTGCAATGCTTCACTAGAAACAGCCATAGCTTTCTTCGCTTTTCTAAGGGGATGTCAGACTCGGTGCACACAGCCACAAAGTCCTGAAATAAATTGTCTTAAATCTGCAAATGCGCTTGCACTAGTAATGGTAGTTTGAAGAGGCATGCTCTCGCTAACACAGTGCTTTTCCTTGTTCTTCACATGGGCTTTAGATTTTAAGTGGTCATCGAACATTTTTACGGGTCCAATCAATAGTACGCTGACAGAATTTTCAAAACAGCTTATCGCCTGACTCATAGTTTACTTCTTGGCCATCATAGACGGCCTCTTCTACAAGTTTCTCAGTGACAGCCAAGTTGTGAGGTAACGTAAGGGTCCTAAACCTGACCGACCCCCTCTTAAAACACTCCAATCGAAAACGGAAGTATTTCTCTATGCCTACTTGTCTGTAATTTTACAGTTGTCATTTAGGTTACTACAATAATTAGGCCTACTTTTGATTTTTTTTTTTTTTAAATCAATCAATTTCAGACAAATTATATTATTATACAAATTCCTCGATTCCGTCCCAGTTTTCCGCATTGCGGAAATCATAGGGCCCTAGGTATGCATGGGTGTCCGAGCTGTGCACCAGTAGTTCAAACAGACAACTCAGGGGCATTCATGTCAATACCTCTCATAAATACAAGTAGTGATGAAGTCTATCTCTCCTCCACTTTGAGCCAGGAGAGATTGACATGCTTATTATTATTATTATTAGCTCTGTTTACATCCAAGAACCAGCCATGCTGCCCTGTTCTGAGCCAATTGCAATTTTCCTAAGTCCTTTTTTGTGGTACCTGACCACACGACTGAACAGTAGTCCAGGTGCGACAAAACTAGGGCCTGTAGGACCTGCCTTGTTGAAAGTGTTAAGAAGATAGATTAGCGCTTTATTATGGACAGACTACTCCGTTTTAGCTACTGTTGTACTCCAAGCAGTTTAGCCACCTTGACTTGCTCAGTTTCCACATTATTTATTACAAGATTTAGTTGAGTTTTAGGGTTTAGTGACTGTGTCCAAATTACAATGGTATTAGAAATATTTAGGCGGAACTTATTCCTTGCCACCCACTCTGAAACTAACTGCAGCTCTTTGTTGAGTGTTGCAATCATTTCAGTCGCTGTAGTAGCTGACGTATAGTGTTGAGTCATCCGCATACTTAGACACAGCCAGTGGCGGCATGTCATTAGAAAAGATTGAAAAGGGCCAAGACAGCAGCCCTGGGGAATTCCTGATTCTACATGGACTATGAGGGAGAGGCTACCATTAAAAATGTTATTGCGGGTGTAGCGAAATGATTGTTCCTAGCTCCAACAGTAACTAACAATACACACATTTTTAAGTAAAATAAATAAATGTATAAATATTAGGACGAGCCATGTCAGGGATATGTATATAGGGCATCAGCCTCTAAGGTGTGTGGTTGAGTAATCAGGTGGTAGCCGGCTAGTGATGGCTATTTCAGTCTGATGGCCTTGAGATACTGCAGAAGCTGTTTTTCAGTCTCTCGGTCCCTGCTTGGATGCGCCTGATCTGACCTCCCCTTTTGGATGGTAGCGGGGTGAACAGGCCGTGGCTCATGTGTTTGATGTACTTGATCTTTTTGGCCTCCCTATGACATTGGGTGCTGTAGGTGTCCTGGAGTGCAGGCAGTGTGCCCCCGGTGATGCTTTGGGCAGACCGTACCACCCCTGGAGAGCCCTGTGGTTGTGGGTGGTGCAGTTGCCGTACCAGGTGGTCATACAACCCAAGAGGATGCTCTCAATCTTTAAAAGTTTGTGTGGGTCTTTGAAAATTTGGCCAAGCCAAATTTCTTCAGCCTCATGAGGTTGAAGAGGCGCTGTTGCACCTTCTTCACCACACTGTCTGTGTGGGTGGATCATTTCTGATTGTCAATGATATGTACGCTGAGGAACTTGAAGCGTTCCACCTTCTCTACTACGGTCCTATCTGTGGATAGGGGTGTGCTCCTTCTTCTGTTTCCTGAAGTCCACGATCAGCTCCTTCGTTTTGTTGAGGGAGAGGTTATTTTTATGGCACCACTCTGCCAGGGCCCTCACTAGAGGTCAACCGATTAATCGGAATGGCCGATTTCAAGTTTATTATTTATTTATTTATTAATTATATTGTTTACACCTTTTATTTAACTAGGCAAGTCAGTTAAGAACATTCTTATTTTCAATGACAGCCTTGGAACGGTGCGTTAACTGCCTTGTTCAGGGGCAGAACGACAGATTTTTACCTTGTCAGCTCGGGGATTCATTTTTGCAACCTTCTGTTTACTAGTCCAACGCTCTAACCACCTGCCTTACATTGCACTCCACGAGGAGCCTGCGTGGCAGGCTGACTACATGTTACGCGAGGGCAGCAAGAAGCCAAGTTAAGTTGCTAGCTAGCATTAAACTTATAAAAAAACAATCAATCTTCACATAATCACTAGTTAACTACACATGGTTGATATTACTAGTTTGTCTAGTGTGTCCTGCGTTGCATATAATGGATGCGGTGCCTGTTAATTTCTCATCGAATCACAGCCTACTAATCACAGCCAAACGGGTGATTTAGCACTGTCATTCCACCAAACCTAACCATAAATATCAATGCCTTTCTTTAAAATCTATACATAAGTATATATTTTTAAACCTGCATATTTAGTTAATATTGCCTGGTAACGTGAATTTCTTATAATTAGAGAAATTGTGTCACTTCTCTTGCGTTCCCGTGCAAGCAGTCAGGGTATATGCAGCAGTTTGGGCCGCCTGGCTCGTTGCGAACTGTGAAGTCCATTTATTCTTAACAAAGACTAATTAATTTGCCAGAATTGTACATAATTATGACTAAACATTGAAGGTTGTACAATGTAACAGCAATATTTAGACTTAGGGATGCCACCTGTTAGATAAAATACGGAACGGTTCCGTATTTCACTGAAAGAATAAACATTTTGTTTTCGAAATTATAGTTTCCGGATTCGACCATATTAATGACCAAAGGCTCCTATATCTGTGTGTTTATAATTAAGTCTATGATTTGATAGAGCAGTCTGACTGAGCAATGGTAGGCAGCAGCAGGCTCGTAAGCAGTCATTCAAACAGTACTTTTGTGCGTTTTGCCAGCAGCTCTTTGCATTGCTTCAAACATTGAGCTGTTTATGACTTCAAGCCTATCAACTCCCGAGATGAGGCTGGTGTAACTGATGTGAAATGGCTAGCTAGATAGCGGGGTGTGTGCTAATAGCATTTCAAAAGTTGCTCGCTCTGAGACTTTGAGTAGTTGTTCCCCTTGCTCTGCAAGGGCCGCAGCTTTTGTGGAGCGATGGGTAACGATGCTTCGAGGGTGGCTGTTGTCGATGTGTTCCTGGTTCGAGCCCAGGTAGGGGAGAGGAACGGAAGCTTTACTGTTACACTGGCAATACTAAAGTGCCCATAAGAACATCCAATAGTCAAAGGTATATGATATAGAGAGAAATAGTCCTATAATTCCTATAATAACTACAACTTAAAACTTCTTACCTGGGAATTTTGAAGACTCATGTTAAAAGGAACCACCAGCTTTCATATGTTCTCATGTTCTGAGCAAGGAACTTCAACGTTAGCTTTTTTACATGGCACAAATTGGAACCATCAGGAAGTCCAGGACCTAGTTGCACAAGGTGGGGTTCAGATCCAGGGCCCCGAGCTTGATGAGCTTGGAGGGTACTATGGTATTGAATGCTGAGCTATTGTCAATGAACAGAATTTTGACGTAGGTATTAGTCTTGTCCAGATGGGAAAGGGCAGTGCGATGGTGATTGCGTAGTCTGTGGATCTATTTGAAGTGGGGCTAGGGTGTCCGGTAAGGTGGAGGGGATATGATCCTTAACTAGCTTCTCAAAGCACTTCATGATTACAGAAGTGCGTGCTACGGGGCGATAGTCATTTAGTTCAGTTACCTTTGCTTTCTTGGGTACAGGAACAATGGTGGACAAAGTGGGTGCAGCAGACTGTGGTAAGGAGAGATTGAATATGTATATATATATATATACACTGTATATAAATGTGTACACTATGTATATAAACACTCCGGCCAGCTGGGCTGCACATGCTCTGAGGACGCAAATAGGAATGCCGTCTGGGCCGGCAGCCTAGCGAGGATTTGCACACTTAAATGTCTTACTCACATTGGCCACGGAGAAGGAGAGCCCACAGTCCTTGGGAGCAGGCCGTGTCAGTGGCACTGTGTTATCCTCAGAACAGGCGAAGAATGTGTTTAGTTTGTCCAAAAGCAAGAGGTCGGTGTCCGTGCCTTGGCAGGTTTTCCATTTGTAATACGTAATTGACTTTAGTCACTGTGTTCATGTGAACGTCAATTTTATTCTGAGGCTACACGGAACATATCCCAGTCCAAGTTATCAAAAACAATCTTGAAGCATGGATTCTGATTTATTGGTCAGACAATCGTTGAGTAGACCTTAGCATGGGTCCTTCCTGTTTGAGTTTCTGCCTATAAGAAGGGAGGAGCAAAATGGAGTTGTGATCTGATTTGCCAAAGGGAGGGTGGGGGAGGGCCTTGTAGGCGTTTCAAAAAGGCTAGTAGCAGTGATCTGTTTTTCCTAAGTGAGTACTACAGTCAATTTGTTGATAGAACTTCGGTAGTGTTTTCTAAATTTTTCTTTGTTAAAATCCCCAGCTACAATAAATGCGGCCTCAGGGTATGTAGTTTGCATGAAGTCCAGTGAAGTTCCTTGAGGACCGTCTTGGTATCGGCTTGAGGGGGAATATACACGGCTGTGACTATTTGAGGTATTCTATGTTCGTGAACAAAATGACTTGATTCTGTATGTTATCTCAATCCCACCATGAGTAGTTAATCATGAAACATACACCCCTGTCTTTCTTCTTCCCGGAGAGTTCTTTATTTCTGTCTGCGCGATGTACTGAGAACACAGCTGGCTGTATGGACTGGGACAGTATATCTGGGAAGAGCCATGATTCTGTGAAAAAGTGTCACAGTCCCTGATGTCTCTCTGGAAGGATATCCTCGCCCTGAGCTCATCTACTTTATTGTCCAGAGATTGAACATTAGCGAGTAATATTCTCTGAAGTGGTGGATGGTGTGCACCCCTCCTGAGTCAGACTAGAAGTCCACTCCGAATACCTCTTCTCCGCCGGCGGTGTCTTGGAACAGCCTCTGGGATAAGTTCAATTGTCCTGGGGAGTACAAACAAAGGATCCAATTCGGAAAGTTGTATACCTGGTCGTAATGCTGGTGAGTTACCGCTGCTCTGATTTCCAAAAGTTATTTCCGGCTGTATGTGATATAAATAAAATAAAAAACGGGGTTAATAATGTAAGAAATAATGCATAAAAACAAAATCCTGCAATGTTGCTTCGGAGCTAGAAGCAGAGCTTCCATGTCTGTTGGCGCATCTTGCATATGTGTCATTCAGAGGGTGAATGGGCAAGACAAATCATTTAAGTGCCTTTGAACAGGGTATGGTAGTAGGTGCTAGGTGCACCGGTTTTGTCAAGAACTGCAACGCTGCTGGGTTTCTCACGCTCAACAGTTTCCCACATGTATCAAGAATGGTCCACCACCCAAAGGACATAACATTTGATTTTGTGTCACATGCTCCAAATACGACAGTGTAGATCTTACAGTGAAATGCTTACTTACAAGCCCTTAACCAACAGTGCAGTTTAAGAAACTTTAACTTATTTATTTACTATATGAACCGAATTAAATACAAAAATTCTATATTTTTTTAAACCAGAAGAAAATGGAAAACTAACTATAGCGCAACAATAAAATAACAGTAATGAGGCTATGTACAGGGGGTACCGGTACAATGCGTGGAGGCACAGGTTAGTCGAGGTAATATGTAGGAAGTGTTAAAGTGACTATGCATGGATAATAACCAGAGTAGCAGCAGCATAAAAATGGCGGGGTCGCAATAAAAATAGTCCGGGTAGCCATTTGATTAGCTATTCAGTAGTCATCTTATGGCTTGGGGGGTAGAAGCTGTTAAGCCTTTTGGACCTAGACTTGGCGCTCCGGTATCGCTTGCCATGCGGTAACAGAGAGAGTCTATGACTAGGGTGGCTGGAGTTTTTTGAAATTTTTAGGGCCTTCCTCTGACACCGCCTGGTATAGAGGTCCTGGATGGCAGGAAGCTTGGCCCCAGTGATGTACTGGGCCGTACGCACTACCCTTTGTAGTGCCTTGCGGTCAGCGGCTGAGCAGTTGCCATATCAGGCGGTGATGCGCTTGATGGTGTAGCTGTAGAACTTCTTTGGTCTGAGGTGACGTGCCAAATCTTTTTATTCTCCTGAGGGGGAAAAAGTGTTGTTGTGCCCTCACGACTGTCTTGGTCTGTTTGATCCATGATAGTTTGTTGGTGATGTGGACACCAAGGAATTCAGTTATCAACCTGCTCCCCTACAGCCCCGTTGATGAGAATGGGGGTGCTCGGTCCTCCTTTTCCTGTAGTCCACGATCATCTCCTTAGTCTTGATCACGTTGAGGGAGCGGATGTTATCCTGGCACCACACTGCCAGGTCTCTGACCTCATCCCTATAGGCTGTATCATTGTTGGTGATCAGGCCTACCACAGTTGTCCTCGGCAAACTTAATGATGGTGTTGGAGTCATGCTTGGCCATGCGATCATGGGTGAACAGGGATTACAGGAGGGGACTGAGCATGCACCCCTGAGAGGCCCTTGTGTTGAAGATCAGCGTGGCAGATGTGTTGTTACCTACCCTTACCAGCTAGAGGTGGCCTGTCAGGAAGTCCAGGATCCAGTTGCAGAGGGAGGTGTTTAGTCCCAGGGTCCTTAGCTTAGTGATGAGCTTTGAGGGCACTATAGTGTTGAACGCTGAACTGTAGTCAATGAATAGCATTATCACGTAGGTGTTCCTTTTGTCCAGGTGGGGAAGGGCAGTATTGAATGTAATAGAGATTGCGTCATCTATTGGGACGATATGCAAATGGGGTGGGTTTCTGGGATGGTGTTTGAGCCTTGACCAACCTTTCAAAGCACTTCATGGCTACAGACGTGAGTGCCATGGGTCGGTAGTTATTTAGGCAGGTTACCTATGTGTTCTTGGGCACAGAGACTATGGTGGGCTGCTTGAAACATGTTTGTGTTAGACTTGGTCAAGGACAGGTTTATAATGTCAGTAAAGACAGTTGCCAGTTGGTCAGCGCATGCTCGGAGTACACGTCCTTGTAATCCCTGTGGCCTTGTGAATGTTGACCTGTTTAAAGGTCTTACATGGGCTGCGGAGATCGTGATCACACAGTCGTCCGGAACAGCTGGTGCTCTCATGCATGCTTCAGTGTTGCTTGCCTCGGAGCATCCAGCCAAATTGACAACTGTGAGAAGCGTTGGAGTCGACATGGTCCAGCATCCCTGTGGAACATGTTCGACACCTTGTAGAGTCCATGCTCTGAGTAATTTAGGCTGTTCTGATGGCAGAACTCAATATTAGGAAGGTGTGCTTAAAGTTTTGTACACAGTGTATCGAACTCAAAAGATTTTTGCACGTTTTAGAACGTGATTCTGGGTAATATTGCTCAAGTTTACTTTCAGACAAACAATATAGTTCATGTGAAAATAATAGTACGTCTTGCCTTCTCTAGGGAGTCGACACCAGTGTCCACGGGTGATGTGGTTCACCTGGAGGGCCAATGTGTCTCAGGTACCTGGCTGATAGACAGGGAGTCAGGATTCTTGGTGCTTCTCCCTGACGTGCTCATATCTGGCACTAGCATCGCCAGCGGGATCCGCTGCATGAGACGGGCTGTGCTGGGGGAAATGTTCAAGGTATGACCTTGAAATAACAGGCTCAGTTATCCTATCTGTTTATGAATTGATTGATGACCTTATTGTAATGATATGTAATCCTCACCTTTGCCTTAGTGTTTCGACGGAGGCTCCAAACAGATGCTGAACGGTACGATAGTTCATGACATCTTCCAGAAAGCTGCAATGTCTGGAGACTTCTCTATGGAAAGGCTGCAACTGCTGGCCAACCAAGCCCTGCTCAGCCCCAACTACCTGGGAGACATGTAAGAGTCATTATACCATACAATGCCATCATACATTGACATTGGGAGTTTCTTAGGAAATGTTAAAGGGATACTTCAGGATTTTGCCAATGAAGCCCTTTATCTACTTCCCCTGTGTCAGATGAACTCACGTAGACCATTTATCTGACTCTGTGTAGTTTGAAGGATGTTGCTAACTAGTGTTAGCATGCTAGTAGACAGCATAGACTTGTAGTCATTGCGCTAACACTAGTTAGCAACTTCCTTCAAACTGCACACAGTCAGATAAATGGTCTCCATGATTTCATCTGACTCTGGGGAAGTAGAAAAAGGGCTTCAAAATTCAAAGTATCCCTTTAAAGGTGCAATATGCAGAAATTGCTTTGGTTGTTAAAATTCTAAACAAGCAAGTACAGTGTAGAGAATCATTGTACCATCTAAACTGCTGTGAAAAATATAGTATTTTCTCCTGTTTTGAAGCTGGTGACCAAAAACCGAAAGTAAAAGACACAAAAACTTAACTTCTTGCGTCGAGCCATCCCGGATCCGGGATCGTGAATACAGCCTCAAGCTCATTACCATAACGCAACGTTAACTATTCATGAAAATCGCAAATAAAATGAAATTAATATGCTAGCTCTCAAGCTTAGCCTTTTGTTAACAACACTGTCATCTCAGATTTTCAAAATATGCTTCTCAAACATAGCAAAACAAGCATTTGTGTAACAGCTAGCGCAGCTAGCATAGCATTTAGCGTTAGCATCAGTAGGCAACATTTTCACAAAAAACAGAATCATTCAAATAAAATCATTTACCTTTGAAGAACTTCAGATGTTTTCAATGAGGAGACTCTCAGTTAGATAGCAAATGC
The DNA here is from genome assembly GCF_018296145.1 of Oncorhynchus tshawytscha. Taxonomy (NCBI): domain Eukaryota; kingdom Metazoa; phylum Chordata; class Actinopteri; order Salmoniformes; family Salmonidae; genus Oncorhynchus; species Oncorhynchus tshawytscha. Next base: position 77,691,749 of record NC_056429.1, on the reverse strand, counting down.
TCAGTTTTTCCTGAAAGATTATTTGTTTAGGAGAAATCGCTCCGTTTGGTGCGTCACGTTTAGCTACGAAAAAAACCTGTATCCAGGAGTGTAATTATCCCCACAGCTTATTAGCATAACACAACGTTAACTATTCATGAAAATCGCAAATGAAATAAATATGCTAGCTCTCAAGCTTAGCCTTTTGTTAACAACACGGTCATCTCAGATTTTCAAAATATGCTTCTCAACCATAGCAAAACAAGCATTTGTGTAACAGCTAGCGTAGCATTTAGCATAGCATTTAGCGTTAGCATCAGCAGGCAACATTTTCACAAAAACCAGAAAATCATTCAAATAAAATCATTACCTTTGAAGAACTTCAGATGTTTTCAATGAGGAGACTCTCAGTTAGATAGCAAATGCTCAGTTTTTCCTGAAAGATTATTTGTTTAGGAGAAATTGCTCCGTTTGGTGCGTCACGTTTGGCTACCAAAAAAACCCGAAAATTCAGTCTTCAAAACGCCGAACTTTTTTCCAAATTAACTCCATCATATCGACTGAAACATGGTAAACGTTGTTTAGAATCAATCCTCAAGGTGTTTTTCACATATCTCTTCATGATATATCGTTCGTTGAAAGCCTCCTCTCAATCACTGGATGACTGCGTGCAGCTTGTAGATTACGCACCAATTTAGACAAAGGACCCCTGGTAAATGTAGTCTCTTATGGCCAATATTCCAATGATATGCCTACAAATACGTCACAATGCTGCAGACACCTTGGAGAAACGATAGAAAGGGCAGGCTCATTTCCGGCGCATTCACAGCCATATAAGGAGACAATGGAAAACAGAGCCTCAAAAATTCTGCCCATTTCCTGGTTGATGTTTCATCTTGGTTTCGCCTGTAGCATGAGTTCTGTGGCACTCACAGATAATATCTTTGGAGTTTTGGAAACGTTAGAGTTTTCTTTTCAAAGCTGCCAATTATATGCATAGTCGAGCATCTTTTCGTGACAAAATATTGCGCTTAAAACGGGCATGTTTTTTTATCCATAAATTAAAAGAGCGCCCCCTATATCCAAGAAGTTAACTTAAGCATGGGATGCATACATATAGCGCTCATTGAACAGATTTACCACATGTTAGTCTTACTTTCAATGAGGATGACAGATCTATAATCCTACCAAATTCACATTGAATTGTGGGTGACCCAAAAAGTTACATTTTGCAGCTTTAAGTCTGGGTTTTATTGTAATTCTTCTCAATCCTCCTCATAGGTACACCCTGAAACTGACTCAGGAGGACATGAAGCAGGAGATTTGGGAGTACCTGCCTGCACTGACAGAATGGGCCAGAGATTACCTTCACACCTCTCCACAGGCAGGCAAGAAACTGTTAACTCTCAAATTGTGAGTAGTACCAACTCACCCCACCCCTAACTAATTTGATTCTCCATTCTATATCTTAAAAGATTTTTTAAGACTGGCAGTTTAAAAAATGTTGGTCCTCCCCACCCACAGGCCAAGTGATGGGGCACTGAGCTGGCAGGACTCCGCATGCAGCATTGCTGTCACAGATTTTGTGGACATCGAGGAAAACATTTGGTCGCCACGTTTCGGCCTGAAGGGTAAAATTGACGTGACAGCAGGGGTGCGTATTCATCGCAAGGGCAGGCCTCCACTCAACAGGGTAATGCCTTTGGAGCTGAAGACTGGCAAAGAGTCCAACTCCATTGAACACCGCAGCCAGGTACTACACCAGTGGAACGAACACGCACAGTCTGGCAGTCAGATAGCAAATATTGAGCTCTATGAACCATTCATGTGTTATGACTGCAACAGTGCTCAAACCAATAAAAACTCTTGTTATTGTCCAGGTCATCCTTTACACTCTGATGAGCTTAGAGAGACGCAGTGATGCAGAGGCAGGATTCCTGCTCTACCTGAAGACTGGCAACCTGCATCCTATAGTCGGGAACCACATGGACAGAAGAGGTAAGCCCTGACCACAAAAATCTGTGTTTGGAATTTAATTTTCCATGGGGAACATAGGTTTTATTAATTTCTTTTGAGACAGGACCTCATAGTTGACTCATGTTCTATCTCGCTCTCAGAGCTGTTGAAATTAAGGAACACCCTGGCGCATCACGTTGGCAATAGTATGGAGAAGGAAGGCAAGACACGGATGGCACCTCTACCAGGGATCATCACAGACAGACAGGCCTGCAAGTGGTGTCCCCAGATCAGGAACTGTGCTCTCTATGACAGGTACAACTGCCTTCCTTTCAGAGTGAACTACTTATATGCTGATAGGAGATTCAGGACAACAGCAACTTCATGCCCTTAAAAATCAGCTGGTGTGTGTGTGTGTGTGCGCGCACAGGGCCATTGAGAGCAGGGCTCCAGACTACTACTCCAGTGAGTCACAGCAGTTGTTGGTGCAGCAGGAGAGTGAGCACCTGACAGAGGCACACCTGCTCTACTTCAGCCACTGGCTGCTCCTCTGTGCCCTGGAGACCCACACCATGGAGAGGAAGGGAGGCCGGCACAACATCTGGCTGCAGTCTGCCCAAGAGAGGTCTGGAAGAAATCTATGTATCAGATAATCTATAATCAGATGTGGTTTACATAATGTGACTTACAGAACTGTGAACATTGACAGTGACATATGTGAGCTGATAGTGTTGGGGAGGTGGGCTATAATTGTTTGAAAAAATTACATGAGTTTTCACAATGGATGTTTGTTGAACAATTTATATCTGTAATAATAGGTCTTCAATCTGTTACATTCACTGACAAAATGTACTCTAAATTTGAATGCAAAGACATTTTATGCTAAAAGATTCCGCAACTCCCCTAATGGTGGTCCTCAAGCTTTTGCCGGTGATTTGGTGGTCTAATTTGTTTTTGGTGTCCAGGGAGAAGAGTGGGGGGTGTATGGGAAACATGCAGCTGATTGGCCCAGTGAAGAACCAGTCAGATGGTGTGTATATCCACCGTTTTGAGCGCCGTCGTGGTGGGGAACAGGGTGTGACGGGCTTGATTGTTGGCGACAGAGTTGTGGTGAGCGACCATGATTTGCAGCTAATTGGTGTGGCAGCTGGATACGTCACAGACGTGAGCAGCACTGCAGTAAGCTGCTCCCTGGATCGGTAAGATGGCAGTATCAATGTCTTTCAAAACACGATGGTAATCTGGGAATGAGAGGTTTAGTGAGTTTCTATATACAGAACCAGTCAGAAGTTTGGACACCTACTCATTCCAGGGTTTTTCTTTTTACTATTTTCTACATTGTAGAATAATAGTAAAGACATCAAAACTATAAAATTACATGTATGGAATCATGTAGTAACCAAAAGTATTAAACAAATCAAAAATATTTATATTTTAGGTTCTTCAAAGTAGCCATGCTTTGATGACAGCTTTGCACACTGGTGTTCTCAACCAGTCACCTGGAATGCAATTTCAATTAACAGGTGTGCCTTAATTTGTGGAATTTCTTTACTTAATGCGTTTGAGCCAATCAGTTTTGTTGTGACAGGGTAAGGGAAAGGGGGATACCTGGTCAGTTGTCCAACAATGTATTCAACTGAAATATGTCTTACGCATTTAACCCAACCCCTCTGAATCAGAGGTGCGGGGGACTGCCTTAATCAACATCCATGTCTTCGTAGGGGTGGTATACAGAAGATGGCCCTATTTGGTAAAAGACCAAGTCCATATTATGTCAAGAACAGCTCAAATAAGAGAATAATAAGAGAAATTACAGTCCATCCTTACTTTAAGACATGGAGGGTCAGTCAAACCAGAAAATTAAGAACTTGTGTGAATCAGGCCTTGATGGTCGAATTACTCCAAAGAAACCACGACTAAAGGTCACCAATAAGAAGAGACTTGCTTGGTCCAAGAAACACGAGCAATGAACATTAGACCGTTGGAAATCTGTCCTTTTGGTCTGATGAGTCTAAATTTGAGATTTTTGGCTCCAACCGCCGTGTCTTTGTGAGACGCAGAGTAGGTGAACAGATGTTCTCCGCATGGGTGGTTCTCACTGTGAAACTGGAGGTGTGATGGCGCTTTGCTGGTGACATTGTCAGTGATTTTATTTAGAATTCAAGGCACACTTGACCAGCATGGCTACCACAGTATTCTGCAGCGATACGCCATCCCATCTGGTTTGCGCTTAGTGGGACTATCATTTGTTTTTGAACAGGACAATGACCCAAAACACACCTCCAGGCTGTGTAAGGGCTATTTGATCAAGGAGAAAAGTGATGAGTGCTGCATCAGATGACCTGGCCTCCACAATCACCTGACTTCAACCCAATTGAGATGGTTTGGGATGAGTTGGAATGCAGAGTTAAGGAAAAGAAGCCAACAGGTGCTCGGCGTGTGTGGGAACTCCTTCAAGACTGTTAGAAAAGCATTCCAGGTGAAGCTGGTTGAGAGAATGACAAGAGTGTGCAAAGCTGTCATCCAAGGCAAAGGGTGGCTACTCTGAAGAACCTCAAATAATCTCAAATGTTTAACACTTTTTTTCGTTGCTACATGATTCCATACATGTTCATAGTTTATATATATCGGTTTTAGCTCGTTTTTTTTGTTGCTATTTGTATGTGTATTCATCTGAAGTAGAAGCTGTTCCCCTCATCTCCATAGGGACCTTTCGAAGTGTTCCTCTGATGTTGTGTTCCGACTGGACCAGGACGAAGGGGTAATGGGATTGAGCACCCATCTGGTCAACCTCTCCAAGATGATGAAAAGGTCTCCTTCAAGGTCTGTTCAGTACTACTGCCTGAAATGGAACTAACTTACCTCGTACCTCTAATAGTAGGTATTAACTCATGGCTCCACCTCCCCCTTTGCAGTGAAAGACTAAGGGAGCTGATAGTGGATTTCCACCCTCCTCAGTTCATTGACAACCTTAGCAGTGTGTTGCCCAGGGAAGCTAAGGACACAGTCGCCAACATTCTGAAAGGTGTGTCCCCTGATTGGTCACCCCTGTTCCGCTCTCCTTTGTCTCACTTTAGTTGTTACCTTTTTTATATTAACATTTTATTTATTTGCTAACTTAATTGCAAAGCTCTCCAGTGAACTATAACACTAACTTGGTGTTTCATCTCTGTCTCAGGGCTCAACAAACCTCAGAAACAGGCCATGAAGAAGGTTTTGCTCTCCAAAGATTATACGCTCATAGTTGGGATGCCTGGCACTGGGAAAACCACCACTATATGCACACTGGTAAGAGCAGTGTTTGTCATTTCCCTGTTCTACTTAGATACTCTGGGTGTATTTTGTCAATTCAATCTGGAGTGCCAGAGTGTGCTCAGTGTTGTCACATTGTCCATTTGTAAATTCAGAGCGTTAAGCTCGGAGCGTTCAGAGCGCACTCTGCCCGAGGAGTATGGTTGACCCGAGCGTTCTGACCTCACAACGGTAGTCAAGCACCCAAGGTAACTGGTTAACGTTGGATAGCTTGCTAGCTAATTCCAGACACAAATGAGGGAACGCCTCACTGACCATTTTACTCACCCTAGACGAGCTGGTTAGGCTGTTCATGTTATCCAGAGCATTGGTGGCATTAACTGTGCTGCTGGCAACAATTTAATTACTATTTTTTTGCCAACGTTTAATGACACCGGCCATATTCAAGGGGTGTTGAGCGTTCGTAAATTAATCCGTTTTTCTGCACATTCTGCACAATTTACGAACACACTCTCTGTGACCAATGTATGTGTGAATGTGATCAACATTGGAATGGTTGTTGAGTCTCCTTCCTCTCTGTCCTTACTCAGGTGCGTATTCTCCATGCATGTGGCTTCAGTGTGCTGCTGACCAGCTACACCCACTCTGCTGTGGACAACATCCTGCTAAAGCTCCGGAGGTTCAAGGTGGGCTTCCTGCGTCTGGGCCGGGCTCAGAAGGTCCACCCAGACATCCTGGCCTACACAGAGGAGAGGTGTCGGACCAACGGCATCCACACACTCCCTGAGCTGGAGAATCTTTACAACAAGGAGGTGAGTGGGCTAAACTGAGGGAAAGAGGCAACTTAGAGCGATGCTCTGCCACCCAACTGCACTTAACCCAGGCTAAGGAAGAGCAGTTCCATGATTAGGGCTGTTATGTTGACCGTATTACCGCCACACTGGTGGTCACGAGTTATGACGGCAGTCAAATTCCGCTTGACCCGTTTTGTCATGGTAATAAGGCTTCTCCAAGCTCTACTGCATTTTTATCTATTTTATTTCAAATCAAATGTATTTCTATTGCCCTTCTTACATCAGCTGATATCTCAAAGTGCTGTACAGAAACCCAGCCTAAAACACCAAACAGCAAGCAATGCAGGTGTAGAAGCACGGTGGCTAGGAAAAACTCCCTAGAAAGGAAATCACCTGCTGACAATTTTATGACTGCCACAGCCCTATCGCATGATCTACAATTGTTCAAATGGACTCTCACAAGATGGCAGAACACAACCATTGAGAGACTACAGTTATCATACAAAAACTTATGTAATAACCCCTCCCATCTCTCCATAGCTGGTGGTGGCCACCACGTGCATGGGTGTAAAGCACCCCATTTTCTCCCGTCGTCGTTTTGACTTTTGCATTGTGGACGAGGCGTCCCAGATCAGTCAGCCAGTGTGCCTTGGGCCCCTGTTCTATGCCCAGCGCTTTGTCCTGGTGGGGGACCACCAACAGCTGCCCCCCATTGTCCAGAACAGAGAGGCTAGGTGAGTAGATTCTAGTGATGGGGTCAAAAATGTATAAAGTTACACCGGGATGTTATCGTTTTGACAAGATTGCAATATTATTTTTGCTCTAGCTTCACCAAAATGCAAATATTTGCCCTCCATCTTTTTAAATAGGGTGACAATTTGTTTTATTTCCATGACATGGAAAAATCACAGTATCGAATCGCAATATGTATTGCGATTCTAACGGCAACATATCGTTATAATATCATACCCTGAGGTCCCTAGTAATTCCCAGCCCTAGTAGACACATCCCTACAACCACCACCGACCCCTCCTCTCAGGATCGATGAAACCAAACATACAATAAATAAGAGTGTGGATTCTTCGAGTAGAGTTTCCTCTCCATTTCTAATGTTTCAAGTCGTCATCAGGTTGTTGGGTATGGACGAGAGTCTATTCAAGCGTCTCGAGCGTAAAAGTGAGGCTGTAGTTCAGCTGAACGTCCAGTACAGGATGAATAGGTGGGTTATTCTTCCTAACAAAATCATGTCAACTATTTCAAACATTTATTTCAGCATCAATTTGTTTTTCTATTGTTTATCTATTTTTCTCAATGGTTACTGTTTCCTTTCGTCACACCCAACGTTTTTACACTAATTTCATGGTGGCCTCCACAGTAAAATCATGTCCCTAAGTAACACTCTGATGTACGGAGGGAGGCTGGAGTGTGGCTCAGAGAGAACGGCCAGCGCCATGCTGAACCTGCCCTCCCAGGGCTCTGTCCAGAGGGAGCTGGAGCTGAGTCTGGGCCGGCCGGAGGACCTGGCTTGGGTCCAGGCAGCTCTGGAGCCTCTCAACCCTGTCTGCTTCCTGGACACCACCCAGGTCAGTCTCTTGCGCCAATATTATTCTTACAATACTCTTTATTTTGATTACTATATTTTACATGATGCCACAAAACTAAATAAGCATTTAAGTGTGGCTTGTGTGACGTGTGTAACGGTGTTGTTGGACCTTTGTATGTTATTCGACCTGCATATGCATGCCTCTTCTTTGAGTGCCTCACTGCTGCTCTGACTGACAGGTTCCAGCCCTGGAGACGGTTGACCAGCGGGGAATCAGCAACCAGACAGAAGCTGCTCTGGTGCACGGCATAGTCAGTCTGCTATTGAAGGTGGGAGCTTCAATGAAAGTCAAATGAAATGCACAAATTTCAATGAATTAATCCGATTTACTTGGACTCACAGCAATGACAGAGATTGTATGTACTGTGTTAGAACAGCAGAACTGTCTTTGTTCCCCCCCACCCCTTTGGTTCAAAATGTCACTCAGTGCTCTGTTTTGTGATTGCTCTTCATTGATACATGTAGAGGTAGTACTACACTAACTAACCTGTTATTAAGTGGGTGGTTCGAGCCCTGAATGCTGATTGTCTGAAAGCCATGTTATATTAGACCGTATACCATGGGTATGACCAAACATTTATTTTTACCTCTCTAATTACGTTGGTAACCAATTTATAATGGCAATAAGGCACCTCGGATTTGTGATATAAATGGCCATTATACCACGGTAAGGGCTGTGTCCTAGCACTCTGTTATGTTGTGGATAAGAACAGCCCTTAGCTGTGGTACGTTGGCCATATACCACTCCCCCTCGGGCCTTATTGCTTAATTATACCCTTGTGTTCTACTAGGCTGGGTGCAGGGCCAGTGACATCGGGGTCATTGCTCCCTACAGACAACAACTGAAGGCCATCTCATGCCTACTAGCCGGGCCAGCCTTCAGCAATGTGGAGGTCAACACTGTGGACAAGTACCAGGGCCGCGACAAGAGCGTCATCATCGTTTCCTTTGTCAGGAGTCACCCAGAAGGCAATGTGAGTTGACCTTAAACCGACCATGTCTCTTGAGATCTTGACCTTTGTCAAAGTACCTCAATTTTGGATGGATAGTTAAAATAGATTCTCTGCAAATTTCAACATTAGTTATTTGTATATAAATTGGACATATTGTATGTGTCATGACATTTTTGATCTGTGTGAGACCTCGTCTGTTGCCAGCTGGGTGAGCTGCTGAAGGACTGGAGGAGGCTGAACGTGGCCATCACGAGAGCTAAACACAAGCTCCTCATGGTGGGCTCGGCCCCCACCCTGCGCCGCTACGCCCCCCTGGAAAAACTCCTCAACCACCTCACACAGGAGAGCATGATATCCTTTACACTGCCCAGTATGGCCTTAACCATGGCTGAGAGAAATACAGTGGTGAATGGATACTGTGGAGGTGCTATAATGTTTGTTGTATAGTGTCGTGTCTTTGGCTATGCCAGATTAAGTGATATGACATGCTATTCTATAATTTTTTTTATCCGTAATTAATATTACCTGATTGAGCTAATCATGTAAATGTAATTAACTAGAGAGTCGGGCACCATGAAATAATATTTATAGAGCTGTTATCTTGATTACAAATTACATCATAAAGGAAAACGTCCCTAGCGGGCGGAACAGATATGACCGCTTGTTAAACAAAGGAAAAGGGCTGGGTTTGAGTGAAAGAGCGGGAAGACTGAGGGACACAGGGAGAAGCTGTGCTATCGTAAATACAGTATCTGATGCATTCTAAATTACCGCCCATTTGGAAAAGGAAAATGCAATAAATATTTACTCTGAGCTGCGCTTCGGTAGGTTGGTGGTAGATGGAAGGCCGTGTTGCCAAACCAAGTCCTTTGAAGAATGTCTCTGGTTGTCAATTGGATACGTTGTAGTAACGTCGTTGGGTGATAGACGGGATACTCTCTGTTCCTTCCTAACCCTCGTTGCATCTGCTGTTGTTATCTCAACGGCTAGGAGGTATCACTTCTGTACTGAATAAGAGTTCAAAGTTCATACCATTCGCAACCAAAGCTCATGCTGATGTTGGCTTCGTTCTGTAGTTATTATCTGAACCATTCTGACATAGGACCGTCGTCCAACATCCTCGGAACAGGAGGTTATATTGTCGTCAAGGGCTTATATAGGAAGGGAGAGGAGGGCGTGTTTGAAAAGTTTTATAGCCCATGTCCCTTCACAGGGGCGGGCCACTGATGGAGCAGAGCCCTATCTTATGAAAACCCAAATCTCACATTTTAGAAGCTAAAATCACATTTCATCCCATCACGAATAATTTCATATTCAAACATTTAAATTGAACAGCAATTCCATGTGAATCCGATAACTGATGTGTAGACTTTCCACTATAGAGTTTGTCATCTGATCATTGATGAGAATGTCTCGGATGACAACCGAACTGACATCATATTCATTAAGTACCACTGCATATGTTCCATTGGTCGGATTACCAGAATATAGTTAATCCCCCCCCACCTTCTGATGTTCCCAGAATCTCTGTTAACCAAGGGTTTTGCAAATGTAACCTCAGTAGGGTAGTGAGAGAATGGAGGGAAGAGGTATTTATGACTGTCATAAACCTATCCCCCAGGCCAATGGCAGTAGACATCAGTGTTTTACAGGTTTAAACAATGTTTTACAGGTTTAAGTTGTTGTTTGATGATTGATAATGATTACTGTTCAATCCACTCAGGGTGTTTGTCTTAACTGGCCCACGTCTTCCAGCTCCCTCCAGCAGCCCATGAGGTATTACCCACCATGCACCTGTGACGGGACATCTGATGTAGAACATTGCCTTTCCTCCACTCACCATCTGGAAATCAGCCTTTAGACTGATCAAGCAATGTATCGATTCCTCAATATTGATTACTTGAAATAGTTGATAGTATGCTATATATTTTTTAATTCATGTTTTAACAAGAATCCATGGCAGCTATGTTTGTGGTGTTATTGTTTTAATGATTTTTATTACAACAGAATGTGACCATTCGAAAGTTGAAGTACAGGCACCATTTACACTAAATCTGCTATGTAGCAATTGCTCAGACATTGCCTCACAGACCTCCGTTAGATTAAGATTGGTCATTAGTCTTGTTTCTGAGCCAGTGCTGATTGTCAAGCTTTTACTTGTTATATTGACGTTAATTTTGAAAATTTCTATGTGAATAAATCATTTTAAGTGTTGTACATTTGTTTCCCTTGTGTCCCTGTCAGTAAAATTCCAGACTGTTGAAATACAGTCCTCGCCATATGTATTTGGAAAATGAAGCATAAATTCTAATTCTGACTTAAAATGGGGGGACACGGTTCATGAAGGGCTTTTGTCTTATTAAATGAAGTTTTCTTTATTGGAACCAAATCTGCATTTTGGAGTCCAGACATGGGGTCACATGTAGAGAACAGGAGGTTACACTTTCTTTTTTTGCGATTTCACTTGGTTTTCAGAAATGTACCCTAACCAGCAATACACTTCCTCATGCTTTTATCTAAACTCGTGCCAGAGTTTAGATAAAACATGAACAAAAGTTTGAACACCAAAATAAGTAATTTTAAGAATGGCAACGCTCTGTGTATATAGTGTTGCAACCAATATGTATGAAAATACACTCACATTAAGTGACATTCTGTATTCTCGCCTCCTACTCAAAACTTGATCTCGAATCCAAAATGCTGGGCTATAGAGCCTAAATTTTAAGTTGATTACTGTCCAAATACAAATGGTGAGGATTGTATGCTGAGTGTTCACTAGAGCGGCAGGTAGACTAGCGGTTAAAGACCGTTGGGCCAGTAACTGAAAAGTCGCTGGTTCGAATCCTGAGCCAACTTGGTGAAAAGTCTGCCTGTGCCCTTGGCATGGCACTTAACCCAAACCTGTAAATCGCTCTGGATAAGAGCATCTGTTAAATGACTATTCCATTGTATCAAATTGTTAATCTCAAACTCAAATCTGTAGCCACAGCTAGGTCTACAGATTATTTGGCTAGGTCGACGTGAACAGTATAGCCTCTACACAGTTAGAATCCCTTGCAGGACGGTTACAGCCTGGCCAGCGATATTCAGTCTGCCATCATCCCGTAGTTCCAGCTCCAACTCCCCACCACGACTGGAGCACTGATAGGCTGTCACACAGGAGGAGAATGCAGTGAGGTAGTTCTTTTAATGATGTTTACATTATTTATTTATTGGATTTATTTTACTCTAGATGTACCTGTCCATCAATATCTGTAAATTGATTGGGTTCTGTGCAATGGAATTTGAACTCCATGTTGCAATGCTGTTTACATTACCCACCGCAGAAGGTTGGTGGCACCTTAATTGGGGAGAACGGGCTTGTGGTAATGGCTGGAGCGGAGTAAGTGGAATGGTATCAATCACATGGTTTCCACGTGTTTGATGCCATTCCATTTGTGCGGTTCCAGCTGTTGTCATGAGCCGTCCTCCCCTTAGCAGCCTCCACTGTTACCCACCCAGCATCTTTTTCTTGCCCAGTTTCTCAGACCAGTAGCCTGCAAGGACAGTATGTGCAGAGCCTGCAATGATGTAAAAACAAACCAAATTAAACTTTCTAAAAGACTACAGAAAAGACTTGCCAATGTCCGCTGTACTTACCAGTCACAGGGTCCTCAGGAATCCCAAACCAGGGGGAGAAGTTTCTGGAGTAGAAGTCATAGCCAGGCTGACAGCCAGGGGCTCCAATCATGGTGACAATCAGACCCCTAACCCTTCCTCCAGTGTTTACACGGAGAAGAACTGCTGGGTCTGGCTGCAGGGATGTGAGCACTGACCTAAAACCAAACAGTCACTTTCAATCCCTTTCAAGTGAAGTTTGCCATTCCATCCTGTTTCCCAGCACCAGTGATAATGTATAAAGTAAAGTGTGTACTTTTTTTTTTACCTGTCACAAGTGTCAGCAAGGCGCACCATTAGCTTTTTGGTGGTGCCACAGAGGCACACTTCTCGAATCGGCTGGTCTCCCACAGCAGCCTGCGCATACATATTCAGACTGATGGACATGATCTTAATTCTTCACCATAAATTATAGAAACAGTGGTAAGAAGGATGATGCACTTACATTAACTATGTCTTTAAATTCATTGAGACCCTGTGGATACGAAGTTACATTAATTTGCAAAGGCTTTTATGCAAAACTTATAACGTGTACAGTGTATATATATGTTCAACATGAATGTGCCACATTGATTTCATCACCTACCAGCGGAGTAGGTTTGTTCAGAGGGAAATCCATCACTATAGATTCCCCCTGTTGTTGCACATACAGCTCTCCACTCAAAGTCTCAAATACCACTGTTGTGTTGACATTTTCTTTAGGAAGGGAATTGTGGGATAGAAACAATTGAATTGCACTATATGTTTGTACTAGTTGCCATTCACTTGCTTACATGTGAGATACTGTATTATGTGACAGTCATTCTTACTTTTTTTGTAAAACAGTACAGCGGCTGAAGCTAGGGTGGCATGTCCACACAGAGGAACCTCATTGGTGGGGCTGAACCAACGCAAGCGGAAGCGTGCTCCTTCAATACAACACATACCAAAATACATACAAGTTCCCATGTCAGTAATCTCAGGATGTTGTGATGAGTTGATTTACCTTTTCTTTCCTGAGTCCCATATACTCTCATTCTCATTGGCATCAATCACCCCCTCTTGGTTAATTGCAATAAAATGGAGTACCACCAGATGGCAGATTTGGAAAACTTCTGCACAGAAATAGAGTACAGTTTCAACTCTATTTCAGAACGTCTCGAAAAAGATACCTGAGCTGAAGTCATCTTTTGAATTTAGCCTTATGATGAAGGCAGTCTCTGACAGGTTCATCTCAGCAGCAATTTTCTGGTACATATCATCCTGCAATTCCTGTTTGGTTGAGAACAGTCAACAGTATTTTTTTGCATGATTACTGGTTAGATAACTTAAAGCAAATACTAATGTTGATTATTCAGCAATACATGAGAATATGTAATAAGATGTAATTATGTATAAAGAAAGTATACTTGCATGTAAAAGGGGACAAACTGCTGCAGGATTTCCTTTGAAAGGTAAATTGGTAAATGCATCAACAATGAATACTGGAATCTCCATTACTTATTAGAGTGGCTTATGCTGATTTCCCAGTGAGAAGTGCAGAAGTTTAACAGCTGCACGCCTCCAAATGGACTTTAACCAGTGGGTGTATCATCCCAAAAGTCTAAAGTCCATTGCTTCCTCTCCTTTTCTCCTTTCCTTCACCTGCACTCACTTGATAGTGCTGGCTTGGCTAGACAATCTCCCCAATAGAATAGGCCCACCTTGAAATATTGCTCTTGTCTGTCTTTTTAGGTAGTGCAGATGAATACGATATTTAATTGATTTCATAGAAACAGACAAGTGTAGCTATCTCTCGGTGTGCATCTGCCCTGGGTTAATTTTTATTTATTTTATCAGGGGTGTGTTCAGTTTGATTCCACATTTGCTAGGTTATGTGAAGGTTTGTACTGAAAGACACATTTCCCCAAAACCGTGTGCGCACCATTCTTCAACAGCCTTTGCGGTCAATTATTTATATATACACTAGATGGGGTCACTGTATTAAAGCCACCATGCCTCCATCTTGGCACTCCCTCACCGCTGTAAAAATATATATATTTTGGAGGCTATAGAAATGTATTTATTAATGTCTACATACATTTTTGCCACATGTATTCTATTACAGATACCTTAATGCATTAATGCATACTTTTACATATTGTGACCTAAACATAAAAATAAAACATGAAAAAGTACTGTCCCCATTATAATAAACATATACCTAAATACATGTAAATTTGTCATTCAAACATTCTAATTGAAATACTGTAGAATTCTATTACTTCCTATGGAGAACTGCGCCTACTGGGGAGTGCCAATATGAAACAATTCTAGGTAATTAATTTCATTATTATTTTGGCCAAATATCATATTCACAAATGTAAATGTACAAATAAAACACATTTTCTTACCTTACAAAATAAATTGAACCAAATTTTAAGACAATGAAATATTCTACCAACAAAAAAGCTGTTATGTATGTTATGTCTAAGTGTGTGTATGTCCCTTAAGGTCCTTGTGTAATGTAATATTGTACCCCCTAGCCCAATTGTCCTTTCTATATTCTTTCTATATTATTGTGTTCCCCCATGTACTTTTTGTGTTGATTTTGTTTATATTAAAAAAATAACATTCCTTAAAACACGTCATCGGGTCCAACGGTCGTCTCGCGCCGAACTGCGCATGTGCAAGTCAAGAGTTGTTTTTGACGAAAATGAAAACATGGCAGTTTGTCGCTTTAACGAGGTTGGAGTAATAACATGTTCAACTACTTAAGACATTGGCTGGAATCTAGGTTGTGCCTTTAGATTTAGTGAAAAGTAACAACTAATTAATAATTTTTCACATCTCTTATTGACTTCTCAAACTACAAATCCCGACCTGGGCCCAGATTCACAAAACACTTCTTACGCAAAAACTTAAGAAGCTTATTAAGAAAAACAACAAGTTAATAAAATAGTTCGTAAGTGCAATTCCTCAACAGTATCTTAATATTGAATGATTTTTTTTAGGAACTTCTCAAATATCTTCTTACAAATGTTATGTGGTTGTTGCTAGACATCCGTTTTAGCAAGCTATTTATCTAGCAATGGCAATCATGTTAGCATATTTCTTACTGAGATTATTGTTCTAAAACATGTTCTTGGGTGTAAAATAATCAATAGTGATATTTTCAGATAAAGTTTGTGTGAATTAAACATGTTCAATGGCTTTCAGGAGCTTTTATTCTGACTGCCCTGCTTAAAACAAGGGTTTAGCTTTCTTGGAATTAATAATTTTATTTTCAATAATCTAATTTCTTCTTAATTTTTAGTTTAAGGAGAAACATAAGAACATTTCCAAGAAACTTTTTGAGGAATAGCAACTTTGCTTAACTTTCTTCTTAAGTGTATAGTTAAGGGAAAATTGCAATTAAGAACGTTTTGTGAATCTGGGCCTTTGGTAAATTTGGTAAGCGTTCCCAGAAGTCTCGCGATGTTGCGCCTCTGCGTTTAGAAACTGCTAGAGGGCGGCTGTTGGTAGAAGATGTTTTATGTTCTCGCGACATTACCTGCTGCGGAACTCCCTGTCACCTGAGAAGAACTGAGACCGGGGAAAATAAATTGTAAGACGCGTTTTATCATTTTATTCCCAACATTTTTGTGGCTTCCTATTGAAATATATAATGTTTTTTTTGTTCGCTTTGGAATGGATATATTTTCGGAACTGGATGGACAGTTTTGTTTTCTGACCTAGACCGTTTGACCGTTGCGATGTCCTAGCTAGCTAGCTTAGCAAGAGTTGGCTAGCTAGCTAACGTTATTTAGCGTCTACTCCGGAACAAGACTGGCTAGCTCGATAGCTAGTAATGTATTGTCGAAAACATACCATTATCCATCTGGATAGTTTATGGAAATTGGTGTTTTAGTCACAGTCAGTAAACTATCAAGGACATCTATAATGACAGAACCCAATTAACAGCGCTTGAGTGAGAAATGAATCTCTCTGATTTCATTCTAGCTAACGTTAACTATCAAGACTTGTATAGTCAAAAAAAAAGACCGGTAACCTTGTAGCTAGTTAAGTTAAACTAGTCAATAATTGCGAGGTACGCCAAAGTCCCAAGAAGATGCAATCGACCTTGAGGCAAACAACTAACATTAGCTGGTTTAACTAGTTAACAATTAAAGTTAGCTAGCTCATGTTAATTACTAGGAAATCTAATTCCACATGTAGGCCTAGCTAGTACTTTAGTAAGGTTGTAAGTTTTATGCACAATATTGCTAACGTTAATGAAGACTTGTATTGCCCTTTTTAACCATGGTCCAGAGGAAGAGACTATGTCTGTGAATGATGATGGGTATGTGGTGAGAATTCGTGGCTTGCCTTGGTCCTGCACCCAGGAAGAGGTGGCAGGGTTCTTCTCTGGTGAGTAGGCCACGTTCATAAAACTGAAAGTGGTGGCATTCAATAGTCCCTTTATCGTTTGTTTGCAACTGGCAGGAAGAATGAAGGCTCAATGAAGAAGGCTCAAATGAAGTTAATCTTGTGTATCTCTTGCAGATTGTAACATCGTCGGGAAAGTGAATGGAGTGTGCTTCACGTTTTCCAAAGAAGGAAGGCCCAGTGGAGAAGCTTTCGTGGAGCTGAAATCAGCAGAGGATTTTAAAAAAGCCATAGCAAAGGATAGGAAACACATGGGTCATCGCTATATTGAAGGTATTTTGTCTGACAGATCTCTAATCTGTCTGTCGTCACATTTAGACTTATCAATCAGTCAGCTAGTTGTTATTCAGTATATTATGACTGACGTTGCCCGCTCAAGGCTTGACATGAAGGGTTGTCCGGGACAAGTGACCTGAGCAGTTGCGCAAGTTGAGCCTGCTCAGAGGTTGCCCCATTGGGCAAGTGATTTATTATGATATTTTACTGATGATAACCAAAATAAAAAGTATTTCAGTAGTCTGGTCTAGAGGTCGACCGATTTCATAATTTTTCAACACCGATACTGATTATTGGAGGGCCAAAAAAGCCGATACCGATTAATGACAATTACAACAATACTGAATGAACACTTTTAACTTAATATAGTACATCAAGAAAATCAATTTAGCCTCAAATAAATAATGAAACGTGTTCAATTTGGTTTAAATAATGCAAAAACAAAGTGTTGGAGAAGAAAGTAAAAGTGCAATATGTGCTATGTAAGAAAGCTAATGTTTAAGTTCCTTGCCCAGAACATGAGAACATATGAAAGCTGGTGGTTCCTTTTAACATGAGTCTTCAATATTCCCAGGTAAGAAGTTTTAGGTTGTAGTTATTATAGGACTATTTCCCTCTATACCATTTGTATTTCATTAACCTTTGACTATTTGATGTTCTTATGGGCACTTTAGAATTGCCAGTCTAACAGTATAACTTCCGTCCCTGTCCTCGCTCCTCCCTGGGCTCGAACCAGGAACACGTCGACAACAGCCACCCTCGAAGCATCGTTACCCATGCAGAGCAAGGGGAACAACCACTCCAAGACTCAGAGCGAGTGATGTTTGAAACGCTATTAGCTCGCGCTAACTAGCTAGCCATTTCAC
Organism: Oncorhynchus tshawytscha; assembly: GCF_018296145.1. Lineage (NCBI taxonomy): Eukaryota > Metazoa > Chordata > Actinopteri > Salmoniformes > Salmonidae > Oncorhynchus > Oncorhynchus tshawytscha. Next base: position 77,674,027 of record NC_056429.1, on the reverse strand, counting down.
TTCGGTTACACCAGCCTCATCTCGGGAGTTGATAGGCTTGAAGTCATAAACAGCGCAATGCTTGACGCACAACGAAGAGCTGCTGGCAAAATGCACGAAAGTGCTGTTTGAATGAATGTTTACGCACCTGCTTCTGCCTACCACCGCTCAGTCAGATACTTGTATGTTTGTATGCTCAGTCAGATTATATGCAACGCAGGACACGCTAGATAATATCTAGTAATATCATCAACCATGTGTAGTTAACTAGTGATTATGATTGATTGTTTTTTATAAGATACGTTTAACTAGCTAGCAACTTACCTCGGCTTACTGCATTCGCGTAACAGGAACTCCTTGTGGAGTGCAACGAGAGAGGCAGGTCGTTATTGCGTTGGACTAGTTAACTGTAAGGTTGCAAGATTGGATCCCCGAGCTGACAAGGTGAGAATCTGCCGTTCTGCCACTGAACGAGGCAGTTAACCCACCGTTCCTAGGCCATCATTGAAAATAAAATGTGTTCTTAGCTGACTTGCCTAGTTAAATAAAGAATATTAAAGGTGTAAAAAAAAAATGGTGTCCAAAAATACAGATTTCCGATTGTTATGTAAACTTGAAATCGGCCCCAATTAATCGGCCATTCCGATTTAATCGGTCGACCTCTAGTCTGGTCTTTCTGATTCCTCCCCAATGTGTTTGTTGAAATAGTTTATTTTATAATTTTTTGCAAGTGATCATAGTCTTCGGCATCCAAAAAATACCCATGACGGACTACCAAAAAAGTCCCAAATCTTGCCCACCTACCGAGTACCTTTCAGACCTTTAATGTCAATCCTTGCCGTTCCTGTCCGGTCTTGTAGTTTTCAAGTCAAACCGTAGCGAGATGGACTGGGTGTTGAAACGCAGCGGCCCTACTGACTACGACAGCTGCAGCGGGTGTATGATACGTCTCCGGGGACTTCCTTTTGGCTGCAGTAAGGAGGAGATAGTGCAGTTCTTTGCAGGTACATACATAGCGTTGCTTTAGTAAGGTGTCTATGAACAAAGTGTATGTCTTAAACTATGAATGCAAAAACAGGCCTATTGATGGATTAGAGTTTTCAGGCATTCAAGTAAGTGCATGACAAGCAAATACAATTCAAAATAATTAAATCCGTATTTGGCTTTATAAGAATGTGGTGACTTAGTATAGCATGATATTCAATCTCTTATAGTTCAATAACATACATGCACACAAATGTACAAATATCTGTTTATAAAACCACATGCAAAGTCACCACATCTTCTGGATGGCATGATGCTGCTCTGATGTTACTGTTCTTTGAATAACATGAAGTCAATGTGTTCATGAATAAAGTTCAGCAGTATGTTCTTGGGTCTTTTGGTGTGTCTAATACTAAGAGATATCACATTGAAATAGTCAAATAAAAGCGGAAAGGGTTTTTATTTTGTACATATGGGAATGTTGCAGCTTTTAACATGTCTCCCCTTGTGGGGTTATTTGTCCTTGGGTTAAAGGGTTGAAAATCGTGCCAAATGGGATAACATTGCCGATGGACTACCAGGGGAGGAGCACAGGGGAAGCCTTCGTGCAGTTTGCCTCAAAGGAGATAGCAGAAAAGGCACTGGGGAAACACAAGGAAAGAATAGGGCACAGGTGGGGACGGAAAGTCTGGGCTGGGTATTAATTTTATGACTAATATGGGGCGGGGGGTCATGCATCTTTCCTATAAGTTAAAGATGGTATGATCATTCATAAATCACACTTTGAATATATTTTTTTTGTTACTTGGACAGTTACCATGCTTAATCTGGGCATTGTCTTTCATTGAATTTATTTGTCAAGCAGTGCAATGGGGGAAAAGGGAATTAAGATCAGTGCTGCAGAATTGAGAGCTTTGACAGTACAATAGATATTGTATGACAGTACCACCATAGAGCTGTTAATAGCTGAATTGTGGGAACTAGGCTATTTATGTCAGAGTGCCTTCTAATACTGCATCATGATGAAAGTGCAAAGTCAAAACCTGCTGTAATATTAGCAGATTATGTGAAAGCTGTGCCATATTGTTACTGCTATTGCTAAAATTAATATATTGTATTATTCCTTGCCCCTCTAGATGTACAATAAAGCTATCTGTTTGACCCCAACTATTTGGCTTAGATAAAGTTGCCCATATGAAATCATGCACAATGTCTTGTCTGCTGATGTTCTCCATATGGCTATTGTCCCATGTAGTGTTCTTGTCATAACCCCACCTGCATTTAAACCCATTCAGGTACATAGAAATCTTTAAGAGCAGCCGGAATGAGATCCGGGCTTACTATGAGCTCCCCAGAAGGATGATGGGGCAGAGACCCAGTCCCTACGACAGGCCCATGATGGAGCGAGGTGGGTTCTTCCCTGGTCCAGGACGGGGGGGTGCTCTTTTGGACCAAATGCGTGGAGGAGGCTATAGTGGGGGTATGTGCAATAGTTTTGGTTAGTGAAGTCAATTTAGTGTTTGTGAATGGACTGGATTGAGGATGGCCAATGGTCTGAAAAGATGATCATTGATTCCCTATTCTTTGTGTCTGTTCACGTAGGCTATGGCGGCTTTGACAACTACAATGGCTTCAGTAATTACTGTTTTGGCAATGGCATGTTTGATGACCGAATAAGGGGCGACAGAGGAAGAGGTAAGATATGCTCTTTCCTTTTTAATGTCACACTGAAGGTGTGCCTCTATTTCCTTCTCAGGAAAATGTATTCTGTGCTTGGCTTGCAGCTATAGGTGGCCATGGCTACGGTGGTGCAGGTGATCATAGCTCCCACAGCGGCTCCCACAGCGGCTTCCATAGTGGCCATTTTGTACACATGAGGGGCCTGCCTTTCCGTGCCACTGAGGGAGACATAGCCAATGTAAGAATCACATTTCTCTAGTACCCATAATCACTCCCATTTCTCCTTCCAATGATGTCAACACATTTTAAAGTAAATATTGACAGTCCAATTATGTAACTTGGAATTTATACAATCATGGTGGTCAGAGCAGCCCCTTACTCTTTGGTGTATATGCGTGTGCCTTTTTGGTTTAGTTCTTCTCCCCATTGACTCCTGTGCGAGTTCATATCGACTTTGGACCAAATGGGAAATCCACAGGCGAGGCCGATGTTGAGTTTAGATCTCATGAAGATGCTGTTTCAGCTATGTCGAAGGACAAGAATCACATGCGTACGTGGAGCCCTACTTAATTTTACCCCGTTATGATTACCCCACTCTCAAAATGAACCATAAAATATAACCTTTTTTAAAGGGGATTTATTTATTTTTGTTCTGCAGAACATCGATACATTGAGCTCTTCTTAAACTCAACTGCTAGTGGAGCTTCTGAAATGGGTAAGTTTCTTCTCACCTGCCTGTATTTCAGAAAACACTCAGACAACAATGGTTGAATCAATGTTTAATGCCATTTCTGAATTTATTTCCTGGTTGGTTTTAGGCCGAGGCGGCGGTTTCTATGGTAACTCAGGAGGCATGGGCTTGAGACGGAGTGGACTGAGGGGGATGTTCTAAACAGGAGTAATCACCATTCTAAACCAAACGTTCAAGTCTTGAAGATTTGTTTTGTATTTGAATGTTTTCACATGTTCAGAAAAAGTACCTACTTAAAATATTTCCAGTCTCAAAGAGTGGAATAAAAAGTATATATTTGAGCAGTTGCATAGGCTAACCAACTATTGTACATTTTACTTAATACATTTTATATTTAATTCTGTGTCTCAGTTTAAGATCATTTCAAGACCATTAGCTATAATGCATATTTTTGTTAATTACTACTATTGTTAGCTAATTTCCCCTCTTCTGTCTGCATGTTTCTACGCTTTACGGCTTGATTCAATCAGATCGAGCATTAACCTGTGTTTGCCGACATCTGCATAGCAGATTTTGTGGCGGTTTTGGATGTGTAACTGCGGTATGAGCTGACAAATCGGTGAACAGCTGCTCGTGTCAAACAATTCCCTCATCTCTACCATGTTAGAAGTTGAAAACGGCGATAGAAGTGTAGGCTCTATCGATGATAGAAATGACTAAAATGTCAAACCATTGATGTTAGGCTATAAATCCCCCCCATCCTAATGAACGCGAAAACATGCCTCAGTTTAATTCGAGTGTTTTGAATTTAACAAGGATGGATGAATTTATAGCGCGGCTGCGGGATTATAAAATCGGGTGGTTTCGTTGCATACAATCGCATTGTCCGTGGTACGGTAACGCAAGGAGTAGCATGTGGATTTGACAGCTCTAACAGTACCACCTCTGACACCATCTGATTGAATTTAGCCCTTAGACTTGAAAGTCATTGCTAGCACGGGTTAAAGTACAGAGGGAGGGAGGGGGTTCAGAGAAGAGTCTAAAGTGTAAGAGAAGACTTAGACAGCGCTCTCCCTGCCTTGGTCTTTTTACAAACATGGATCCAGGCTCAAGATGCGTATGTGGCAGGCCCTATTCAGGTGACTGACGCTCTGGAATGGTGGTATGTTCATGGAAAATCTACCTAGAATTTACAAGCTATGTCAGCTATTGATATCTAAATAATTTGAATTATAACTCATTTATCAATGCTAGAGATGTTTTATAATTCCAGCCAGTAGTTTTGAAAGTAGCGCTCATGAGCCAAAACGGGTCCCCTGAAAATGTTGCATAAAGATGGGAGTATTCAGATATAGCCAATTATGACTATATTGTAAAAATTCATGAACATTTGCTTTTTGGTCTTTAAGGTTATAATCATATTTCTAAGATGAGTTGTGGGGTTTGACATAGTTGCTGTGGTAACTATTGACGACCTCTAGCAGTACCCTCAGTTTTTAAATTATGGTGCAACATGGTTCAGTGTGCCAATAAATCAGCACGCTAGGTTTTTTTAAATTGCATTTGTCTTGGAGCTACAATTGGGATACAGTTTACTGTGCTAAAGATCATACAGGCTGAGTAATGGAGAGCACTGTATCATTCAGCGAACTTAGCAAATGAGGCATTTGCGGTACAGTGCCTTCAGAAACTATTCCTTTGTGGTACAGCCTGAATTCAAAATGGCTTACATTTCTCACCCATCTACCACATAATGATAAAGTGAAACATTTTGTAGAAATTTTTGCACATTGAAAATAATTAGCAGAAATCTATTTTACATACAGTACCAGTCAAAAGTTTGGACACCTACTCATTCAAGAGTTAATTTTTTTTACTACTTTTACATTGTAGAATAATAGTTAAGACATCAAAACTATGAAATAACCAAGTGTTTGAAGAATCTAAAATATATTTTGATTTGTTAAAGTAGCCACTTTTGGCATTCTCTTAATGAGCTTCACCTGGAATGCTTTTCCAACAGTCTTGAAGGAGTTCTCACATATGCTGAGCACTTGTTGACTGCTTTTCCTTCACTCTGCGGTCCAACTGATCCCAAACCAGTCAATTGGGTTGAGGTCGGGGGATTGTTTGAGGCCAGGTCATCTGATGCAGTGCTCTGTCACTCTCCTTGGTCAAATAGCCCTTACACAGACTGGAGGTGTGTTGCGTCATTGTCCTGTTGAAAAACAAATGATAGTCCCACTAAGGGCAAACCAGATGGCATGGTGTATCGCTGCAGAATGCTGTGGTAGCCATGCTGGTTAAGTGTGCCTTGAATTCTAAATAAAATCACTGACAATGTCACCAGCAAAGCGCCATCACACCTCCACAGTTTCACGGTGGGAACCACCCATGCGGAGAACATCCGTTCACCTACTCTGCGTCTCACAAAGACATGGCGGTTGGAACCAAAAATCTCAAATTTGGGCTCATCAGACTGAAGGACAGATTTCCACCAATCTAATGTCCATTGCTCGTGTTTCTTGGCCCAAGCAAGTCTCTTCTTCTTATTGGTGTCCTTTAGTAGTGGTTTCTTTGGAGTAATTCGACCATCAAGGCCTGATTCACGCAGTCTCCTCTGAACAGTTGATGTTGAGATGTCTGTTACTTGACACATCAAGTAACACCAAATTGGGCTGCAATTTCTGACGCTGGTAACTTTAATGAACTTATCCTCTGCAGCAGAGGTAACTCTTGTCTTCCTTTCCTGTGGCGGTCCTCATAAGAGCAAGTTTCATACATTAATGCATTCCAGGTGACTACCTCATGAAGCTTGTTGAGAGCATGCCAAAATTGTGCAAAGCTGTCAAGGCAAAGGGTGTCTACTTTGAAGAATCTCGTAAAATAATTTTTTTGATTTGTGTAACACTTGGTTGCATGATTCCAAATGCATTTTTTCATAGTTTGGTCTTCAGTATTATTCTACAATGTAGAAAATAGTACAAATAAAAACCCTGGAATGAGTAGGTATGTGTCTAAACTTTTGACTGGTACTGTGAAGTATTCACACACCTTTGCTATGATGCTCCAAATTGAGCTCAGGTTCGTTAACTTTCCTTTGATCATCCAGTCCCTCATCCAGTCCCGCTTTATTTGAAGTGCATCTTTTGGTTTCATAAGCACTACATAGATGATTCTCAAATCATCTATAACTGTATATCATGCTCTATAAAGATTTATAACGTTGCATAACTGTGACAATCTATATTCAAATTTTTTTATCTTATGGAGCATGAAATACAGTTACAGATTTGTGACCCATTTATGCAGTGCTTATGAAGTCTTCATAAGATGCACTTCAAATAGTGGGACCGATCATGGATGTCACAACTTGATTGGAGTCCACCTGTGGCCAATTTAATTGATAGTGCATTTCAGAACAGAAACTATACCATGAATTCCAAAGAACTGTCTGTAGATCTCTGAAATAGAATTGTGATGAGGCATATCTGGGGAGGAGTATAACACAATTTGAGTGTTGAAAGTTTCCAAAAGCACAGTGGTCTCCATCATTGGGAAATGGAGAAAAAAAAAATGGAACTACCCAGACTCTGCCTAGAGCTGGCCGTCCGACCAAACTGAGCAACCGGGAAGGAAGGACCTTGGTCAAGGAGGTGACCAAGAACTTAATGACCAGACAGAACTACAGAGTACCTTGGCTGAGATGGGAACCTGCCAGAAGGGAAACCAGTCTCTACAGCACTTCACCAATCTGGGCTTTATGGGAGCATGACCAGACGGAAGCCACTCCTGAGAACAAGGCACATGTCCGTATACCTGGTTTGCAAAAAGGCACGTAAAAGACAGCATAAGGCAAAAGATTGCTCTGATGAGACAAGTCCTTGGCCAGAATGCAAAGCGCTGTCTGAAAAAAGACAGCTCATCACCCATCTTTATACCCTCCCTACCGTGAAGCATAGTGGCAGCATCATGCTATTGGTATGCTTTTCAGCAGCGGAGACTGGTAAGGATAGAGGAGAAAATGGTTGACGAATATGCGCAACCTGTTTCAGAGAGCAAACCAACTGGGGCGAAGATTTGCATTCCAACAGGACAATGACCCCAAGCATACATTCAAAGCAATACTGACATGGCTTCAGAAAAATGTGAAAGTCCTTCAGTGGCCTAGCCAAAGCTCTGTCTTGAATCCCATTGAAAATATATGTGGAAGGACTTGAAGATTGCTGTTCACCGCTGCTCCCCATCAAACTTGAGTCTGCAAGGAAGAATGGGAGAAAATCCCCAAATCCAGATGTGCAAAGCTGATACAGACACCCAAGACGACACAAAGCTGTAATTGCCACCAAAGGTGTTTCTACAAAGTATTGACTCAGGTTTGTGAATACTTATGTAAATTAGATTTCTGTATTTCCTTTTCAAATCTGCAAATGTATATATATTTTTTAACATGTTTTCACATTGTGTGTGTGAGAGAAATCTTTAATACCTTTTTAATTGAGGCTTTAACAAAATGTGGAATAAGTCAAGTGTGTCTCAGTTGGTAGAGCATGGCCCTTGCAATGCCAGGGTTGTGGGTTCGATTCCCACAGGGTACCAGTATGCACAAATATGAAAATGTATGCATTCGCTACTGTAAATCGCTCTGGGTAAGAGCGTCTGCTAAATGACTAAAATGGGTATGAATACTTTGAGGGTTCTGTAAGTAGATGGGGGACGCCATCTTTATTCATGTCCGCTATTGTGTACTACATCCATTTCATATTTTATGTCCAGCAAAACTATGGAAAAAAAATCCTGCAATCCGTATGTGTTACATATTTGTAAATGCTTAAGATCCCGTTCAATCACTTTAAATTTCATAGTCAAAATGACATGATTGGCAACATGAATTAATGCTTTGCGAAGTAACTGGTTTCTAGTGAACAAGACAATATATTGAAAACATACTGCACACAGTATGTTTTGATCATCTATGTGAGATGTAGGACATCCATTTGTAATAAAGTATTAATTCCAGTTTTGTAAAATTATATATTGTAAACATTGCTTTACTGATTGAATACAAAACAAAATCCAGCAAGTGTATAAGTGGTTACACGAATTAGTGCATCTCAAATTCCTTGCCACTTAGTGATCCAAGTTTTTCAACTTGCCTGATTAGTCTCTGAAAAGATTGGCATGTTTCCAAACTGAATTGTTAGCTAGATACTGTATTTGAATACTTAAGGTAATTTATTAGGCCTACTTAATCAAAAGTACAACATACATTTGCTCTGTCTTGTAGTCTCTGCTTCTTCGTCACAAAGCAGTATCGGGAACAGTGCTTTTGGTAAACATACTTCTGAAATGTGCCTGCATTCTACCATGCAGAAACAAGTCTGAAAGGTACTCATTTAGTATTTTGGCTTATTAGAGGCACATGTGAATTACATCAGTTATAGGAGAAGAAGTTCACTTTGTTTAACCAAATCTCTTTTTTGTAAATAGCATGCTATAGAAGTGTTCAGCCACTTCTTTTGTGATTTCACTTGGTTTTGAGAAACCCCACCAGCAAGATATTTCCTCATGCTCTTTCGACAGTTGCAGGGGCACAGATAAAACAGCTCCAAAAACATATATATTTTTAGAAACGACAACACTCAGTATAGTGATGCATTTCTTTAGATGTTGTACACAAAAGTGTCATTAAACTTTATCCACAATGTTATTCCATTTTGTTAACCTCGAGTGATACTTTCCGTGTTCAAGCATTCCCAGGTTCTCACCATAATGGGAATGAGAAAGCACACAAATGTAAATAAAAAAGAGATTTGGTCAACAACAAAAATGTACTCGTCCTTTCAGACCGTTCAAGTGAAATAACATGACTCAAAAACAAAAAATATGACTCCAGTCCTTATCACATCAGGGTCAGCCACTGTGTCACACAGAGAAACATACTTTAAAATAGTCTCATCAAGATATTCTTACTGCAGATTTGGAATGATATGCTCAGCTGCCCAAATGGTTTATCTATTATAAGGGAATGTTGACATTTATCACAAGAACCTTAGTGTCACAGATATAACATCTCAAATCTCATGCTACACAAAGCGATATACCTTGTAGAATGTACACACTTGACATCTGAAAACAGTCACATGAGCTCAGAGGTTTCCTGGTAGTCTGAGCTGCGGGGAATTGAGTTAAAGCTGCGGCTGGGCCTGAAGGGGGGCATCTCACGTGGCATTGGAGGAGCAGCGTTGGAGGAGAAGGGCGTGGCACGTATCACAGACCCTCACTGGTTTTGGTGAGGCAGGGAGGGGCAGCTCGTTGTCAGAGCAGGCATTGCAGAAGATCTCCCCACAGTTTCTACAGTGGTGCTAGAGAAATGAGACATGGAAAACACCTCAGCTTATCTAGGCAAGAAGTACACCCCAAGGAGAAGGTGGGTTATGGTTTGCATAGTTGCTATTCTTGTTAATGTTACACTGTGTTGATTGCTGGTTCAGCATTGTCCCAATTAATTTCACATGAAAAATATAATGAGTTTATCCTAACCTTTCTCCTAGAGATGGAGAACTCCTTCTCACAAAGTTTACAGTGGGTAGCATCTTTGTCCTTCAACCAGACCTGCCCTCCCTGGAATATTTGTTAGATAGGGCACTCATGGAACAGCACTGGCAAATTTCAACATGCTTGTTGGTAGTTCAGTTCAAATTAAATAAAAGTTTTGCAGATGTTATCACAGGTGCAGCGAAATACTTATGTTTCTCACTCAAACAGTGCAGCAATACAACACACACAATCTAAAAGTGAAATAAATGCAGACATTTCAATTAAGTTGTTTTCATCAGAATATGTACTGATTGGATTGAACTTTCATTTGAATAATGATGTAGAACTCAAGACACTTACCTGAAGAGCTTTATTTGCCTCTTTTATGTCTTCGATTTTAAGTTTTGATCTGGATTAAGAAAATCCAGGCATCAGTTAACTGAATTCATGTCTCATATTATTAATTTTAAAATCCTTAACGGAACATTAAAACAGTAAGAGCACTAACTAAAGGCAAGGAAGAATGAAAGGGGATCATGTATGTGATTATAGCCCCTCCACAACATAAAATAATGTTGCTTCTGATACAGCCTTTCCACTTTTATCTTAAAAGGTACGTTGAGATTGCTGTAATTGATGGGGGAAAGAGGCCGAATTCCTATTTGAAAGAGACAGTGTTTGATAAAAACGTACATCAAATGAGTTTAAAATAGACAAGTACTCGCTGAGTTTGCAGCCTAACTCCTCCAGGGCCTGCTCCTGTTCTTCACAAATCCCCTTCAGCTGGCTGTTCTCATCCTGCAGCCTGTGGAACTCCTGGAGAAAAACATGTGAAATACATCAATCCACCATGTGTATAAATATACTCTACACCTGTGACGCAACAGAAAATATGTTGAACATAATACTTCTTAATGCCACAATAAACCCCATGAAGAACCCTCAAACCTTTTTAAGTCCATTTATTTGCTGGGCTTCAGCACTGAGCTGGGCGACGATGTCTCGTTCCCTCTCCAGGTCGTTCTGTAAGGTTTGCCGCCACTCCTTCTCAATCTTTAGGTCTGTCTCCAGCTGCAGCCTACAACAGGAACAAAATCCTGGATTACAGCCAGATTACTATCCCTTAATCATCATTTTGGTGCAGAGACAAACAATATATTTATTGTATATAGGAATAAGTGCTAAGAGCTACTATAAATATACAGTATGTATGTGTACTTACATTTGTTTCTCTCTCTGGGCTATCTGCTTTTGGAGGCTGTCGGCTTTGTTGGCAAAGTCATGCTTGAATTTGCGAGCTCCATCTTCTGCAGTCCAACGGTCCCGCTCTGCCTCTTGTAATCTGGTGTAATTCAAACCAACTGGGTAAAACTGAGGCTCCAATCACAAAGAAAAGGGGGTACAAGGGGTTGGGATGCAATGGGACAAACTGGCAGAAGAAAAAGGAAAGACCAAACACCTACAGGCAGGCAGGCCCCTTTGGAGGGAAGATGGCCAGGCAGTGGCAGGCCAGTTTAACATTTCCATGAACACACTCATGGGGCTAAAGATGGTGTGTTCACTACACTCAAAGACAAACGTAATGGTGCTGCCAATGATTTCATTATTCCACAACCACAATTTCAAAACATTTAACTTTATTGTTTCATGTGATAAACAATTGTTATACTTTTTATTGGCTATAATGAGTATAGTATTTGCTCTTACAGATATGTTTGAGTGTATTAGTTATTACAGTGCCACAATAATGGGATGCACTACAAAACTTCATTTTGTGAAAGAAGCTTATCTCAACATTAGACTGATACAAAAACCAATGAACTGTTACTTTACGATACTGCATATGAACAAATCCCCTGCCTAGTGTTGTTTACTGAGAGTTAGTGGTTGTGTTTAAAAGCTCAGAAAGAGATGTCTTTAACAAGCTTGTATTGGTTCTCAGTGTCTGTGCTGGCACATTTTACAAATGACATGGTGAGTGTGCGTGTCTGGCTCAGCAAATCTTTATCACTATTGAGATCAAGTAGGCATGATGGGGGGGTACAGGATGATAGAAAGAGGTGTATCGATGTAGAAATGAAAAGTATGAGGGTAAAAGATGGAAGAAATAAAGGCAAGAAGGAAAGCAAAAAGGGAAAGAGGATGTCAATATCAGTGAACCTCCATTTTACCAAAAACCTTAAGAAATTGTTAAGCAAAGCATTCTCATAAAGATGTCTCGAAGATGGCAAACCAAAGGAAGACAAAGGGGAGGATGGTCTGTCTTGACAGACGTGACGAAGCTATGGTCGCATCACAACACAACCAGACTACAGCCAAGTCAATGTTCCAAATGAGTGATACGGTGAAACATATATTTAGAAAAAAATACACCTACATGCAAAAAGAGGAAATACTTTGCATGCCACATTATGGCCCGGTTTCCTGCACTCAGATTAAGCATTTAATCTCCACTGAAAGCACTTTTTAGTTCAGGGCTAGGCTTAAATCAGGGAAACCGGGCCTTAAATATTAATTCCAAATTATTTAAGAGGATCTTTAAGTCAACACCCTTACCTTTGCTCCAGCTGTTTCATGGTTGCTGTGATTTGATTGGTCTTCTCCTCCAAACGAGTGATCATGTCGTTCTTCTGTTTCATGCCATCATCAGAAGTCTGGTTGACAACACAAGAAAACCCTCAGATCAGTATAGTCACTGTAAAATATCCTGCCTTCAAAGTATTCACACCCCTTGACATTTTCCACATTTTGTTGTGTTACAGCCTGAATTTAAAATTGATATCTGTCACTGGCTTACACACAATAACCCATGTCAAAGTTGAATATGTTTTTAATTTGTAAACTATTTAACTAATTAATTAAAAATGAATAGCTGAAATGTCTTGAGTCAATAATGCTTGAGTCACCTATTAGTAAATCGGTCAAAAAAAAAGCAGACATTGAATATCCCTTTGAGCATGGTGAAGTTGTTAATTACACTTTGCATGGTGTATCAACACCCAGTCACTACAAATATACATGCGTCCTTCCTAACTCAGTTGCCGGAGAGGAAGGAATCCACTCAGGGATTTTACCATGAGGCCAATGGTAACTTTAAAACGGTTATAGAGTTTAATGGCTACAATAGGAGAAAACTGTGGATGGATCAACAATGTAGTTACTCCACAATACTAACCTAATTGACAGAGTGAAAAGAAGGAAGCCTGTATAGAATAAAAATATTTAAAAAAAATACATCCTGTTTGCAACAAGGCACTAAAGTAATACTGCAAAAAATGTGGCAAAGCAATAACTTTTTTGTTCTGAATATAAAGTGTTTGGGGCAAATACAATATAACACATTACTGAGTACTACTCTCCATATTTTCAACCATAGTGGTGGCTGCATCATGTTATGGGTATGCTTGTAACCATTAAGGACTGGGGAGTTTTTCCAGGATAAAAAATGAAACATAATGGAGTTAAGCACAGGCAGAATTCTAGAGGAAAACCTGGTTCAGCTTTCCAACACACTGGGAGATGAATTCACCTTTCAGCAGGACAATAACCTAAGGCCAAATTTATGCTGGAGTTGCTTACCATGAAGACAATGAATTTTCCAGAGTGGCTGAGTTACAGTTTTGACTTAAATCTACTTGAAAATCTATAGCAAGACCTGAAAATGGTCGTCTAGCTATGATAAACAACTAATTAGACAGAGCTTGAAGAAATATGAAAATAATAAATGGGCAAATGTTGCACAATCCAGGTGTGGAAATCTCTTAGAGACTTACCCAGAAAGACTCCCAGACGTAATCACTGCTTAAGGTGCTTCTATAAAAGTATTGAGTCAGTGGTGTGAATACTTATGTAAATGAGATATTTCTGTATTTAATTTTCAATAAATTTGCTAACATTTCTAAAAACATGTTAACTTTTTCATTATGGGGTATTGTGTGAAATAAGTCAAGGGGTATGAATACTTTCTGAAGGCACTGTAACAAACAATATAGCCTACTCTATTCACAAAAGCACCAGCAAAATGTGCCATACAAAAAGCTCCACAGTACCTGCATTTTTGTGTACATTTCCACATTGATGGCCTTGACTTCATCCAGCTGGTGGCGCAGGCCGATCAGTGTGTCCTGTTTTTCGTGAATGTCCTTTTCCAACAGTTTCATGGCCAGATCCATCTCCTGCTTCATGCTCACCTGTACCACCAACTCATTTTCCACATCCTACAGTGGGGTACAAGGACAGCAGCTGTCGTTCACCCCAAATCCTGCTTAACTGTAAACCACTGACCTTCCTTACACAGACAATGCTATTGACTGCACCTTGCAAGCAAAGATGACCATTTCAGAATTCTGAGTTGGCTTACATTGGCAGTGTTGCCTCTATTGTATAGGTGAGGCAGGCTCCACTTTCTACTGTAGCTCTTCCCTCAGCCTGTGCCCCCTTAGAAAAAGTATAAAGGGGAAACAACTGGATGACAACTGACCTGGCGTAGTTGACACTCCTCCCTGAGCTGTCTCCTGGCCTCATTGTACATCTCGTCAAGGCCCTGCCTCGACTGCTTATAGGTGTCCAGCTCCACATCCACGTCAACCTGGGTCACCTGACAGTGACACAAGAGGAGACATTAGTGGATTAGACCAGACCCACATGTCCTTAGACCACAAACACAACAAATGAGGAACATGTTGAAGTCTGACTGACCAAGACAGAGAGCAGGACATTGTAAAAGGCAAACCTCAAGTTGCTGCTGAGCTTTTATGAGAATAATAGTGTTCTCATTTCTAAGCTGATGGTTCTCCTCTTGCAGTTTGATTATGTTATTTTTTGCAATCGCCAGCTACAATGAAAAGAGGTTCAAATGAACACCAAATCAGATGTATAAAATGGTAAATGCTTTAGAATGTTAGTACAGTACTATTAAGAGAGAATGCCATACCTCCTCAATGAGTTTAGAGTTTGATTTCTCCAAGTTATCGACCCTCCCTTGTAAGCCGTGTACTGAAGAACTGTGTCAAAAAAACAACTGCTAATTTAGTGCCATTTCATATTTAGTCTCTCCCAACAGACATTTGAAGAAACACACTGCATGTTCAATCAGACTTAAAAGTCCTCACAAAAGAACCTGAGTAGTCCTTTCATTGTCCTTTACATTTACATTTCCTGCCGTTGAACTAGTGAGCTTGAGTTCTGTAGTGTTTGAGGTTGTGCAAGGAACGTAAGCCAATACAACAGAAGAGACATCTGCACTTGCATAACCAGTGCCAATGACTTGGCCTAAATAAGAGCTGAAACACATGGTTGAGCAATTATCACACCAACATTTTTTTCTCCAAAAATGTTACAGTATGGTAAAGAAAAAGAAAAATACTTAAGCTGCCTATTTAATTCTTCAACGTAGTTCTTCTGGTCTAGGATGGCTGCTACTTGACCATTCCTATTGGGAAAACAAATCATGGAAGAGAAAATCTGTAAATTAGTCAACATTTATGTTCAAATGTTTCAAGCATACTATTATCCTTCTCAGCTTATCCAAGACAAATAATGTATAGTAGTAGATGTTTTAATGGGGTATATTCCATCTCATTAAAGCAGTGATTGAGATATATATATATATACACACAACACACACACACACATTTTAAGGTTGTGTCTTTAGATTTGGGGCAGGGTCCCCAGAAATTCTGCATGGGAAAAATGAAGTCTCCATTGAAAAAGTTTTAATACCACTGCATTAAAGTAACAAGAGTATCTACTTTACCTTTCTCCACTTCTGTAGTCATCAATGTCATTTTTCAAGTACATTGAGAAGTCAATGACCCCAACCTAAGAAATGTTAAATGTCACATACACCATTATTTAGAAATGTCTGCATAGACTGACCAGTATATTCCTTCTCAAGTTGGGCTGAGATAATTAGACAATAAAATGTCCACAACTACAATCTGAGCAGATTAGAAGCACAGCTGAACAGTTTGCACTGTGACAGGTCTTCCAGATACTAGTCTGTTGGGATGAGACAAGTAAATCTCCATGAGGTGAAAGGAACGCCAATCCTCTGTCAGCAAGTAGAACCCTGAATAACAGTGTCCACTCACTTGCCTAATTTAAAGGCTGTCAATGGGGATTTTTTTTTAACAATGACTGAAGTGAGGGGCGTTGACTCACCTGTGTATCCAGGTCCTCGCCCTTGACACACAGGTTGGCATCGATCACATTGAGTCCCACCAGCAGGCCAACAATGACAGCACCCTCCTCCTCTACCATCACAGCAGAGTTGTCATAGAAATCACTGTGGGTACACACAAAGAAACATATTTCACATTAAATTGTGAAAACAAATATAATTACTGTTTATACTAACCGTATATCTTTATAGAAAATGGCATGAGACTTTGACACCTCCTTTACCCATCTGAAGGTATTAGCGTCTAGCCTGCTGAGAGGCAGATGGTGAACCACCACTGAGGAGCCTCCCCGGTCTGCCTGCCCAAGGGGTGTGATTGGAGGAGAAACTGTGTGAGAAAAACAGTGTGAGTGAATTGAGACTGGAGGTACTTCCAGTACCTCAGCAGGTCCTTTCTGGTGATCAGAAGGCGGAGGTAATCAGCCAGCCTCTTCTGCATCAGGGCCAGACGCAGCCAGGCCCGAGCTCTGCCCAGTGGAGTCCTACAACAACAGAGCACAAACTGCAACTATTAGTCCAACAATCCATAGTCATATTATATCCCTATTTACATTCCAAGTGAAGAGGGCTCAATTCAATCCGTAGAGCTGAAGATCAGCATTGTAGCACAATTGACATTTAAATTCAGAGTTCCCGCGTCAGCAGCAACTGCATTCACATTAAATGCTGCATCTGTCATTTCAATCGGAAATTACCTTTACATTTCAAACACGCTATAGTGCTGAACTTCGGTGAAGCAGATTGAATCAAGCCCTTAATCAAAAGGTGTGTGTGTGTGTGTGTGTGTGTGTGTACTTTAGTCCTGGTAGGTCCCTGACGCTGGCTGCAATCTCTCCTGCCTCAGGACACAACTTCTCCACCATCTCCAGAGGACCCCACAGTGACTTGTTGTATCCAAGAAAGGACTTCTTCACTAGGGTTGCAAAAACAAACATTGATCCTTATGCCATGGGTAATGTTACACAACACTGTCCAGAAATTGTGTGTTTGCAACCTTAACTATCAAATAATGTATGGGAAAGGGGAGATTGCATATTTGTATATCCAGCAGGTCCCGCCAAGGGATGGCATTGGGGATTATGCAGTTGTTAGCTGCGTGTGAGTATGTGTGTGTGATTATGTATGAATGAATGTGTGTGTGTGTGTGTGTGTGTGATTATGTGGGTGTGTTTAAAGACATATGTGGGTATGTGATTATGCATATATGTGTGTTTGTGATTATGCGTGTATAGCTAGCCGTGTGTGATTATGTATGTATGTATGTGTGTTTGTGTGATTATGTATGTATGTGTGCAGCTAACTGTGTGTGTGTGTGTGTGTGTGTGTGTGTGTGTGTGTGTGTGTAGCTAGCTAGCTGTGTGGGATTATGTGTGTGTAAGAAGCTGTGTGTGTGTGTGTTTGTGTGTGTAGCTAGTTATTTTTGATTATGTGCGTGTGTGTGTGTGTGTGTGTAGCTAGCCCGTTGTGTGTGTGTGTGAGATAATGTGTGTGTAGCTAGCTATGTGTGATTATATAGATATGCATGTATTAGAGGTCGACCAATTATGATTTTTCAACGCCGATACCGATTATTGGAGGACCAAAAAAGCCGATACCGATTAAATCGGCAGATTTTTTTTATTTTTATGCATTTGTAATAATGACAATTACAACAATACTGAATTAACACTTATTTTAACTTAATATAATACATCAATAAAATCAATTTAGCCTCAAGTAGATAATGAAACATGTTCAATTTGGTTTAAATAATGCAAAAACAAAGTGTTGGAGAAGAACGTAAAAGTGCAATATGTGCTATGTAAGAAAGCTAACGTTTCAGTTCCTTGCTCAGAACATGAGAACATATGAAAGCTGGTGGTTCCTTTTAACATGAGTCTTCAATATTCTCAGGTAAGAAGTTTTAGGTTGTAGTTATTATAGGACTATTTCCCTCTATGCCATTTGTATTGCATTAACCTTTGACTATTGGATGTTCTTATAGGCACTTTAGTATTGATAGTGTAACAGTATAGCCTCCGTCCCTCTCCTCGCTCCTCCCCGGGCTTGAACCAGCAACACAAGGACAACAGCCACCACATCGAAGCAGCATTACCCATGCAGAGCAAGGGAAACAACCATCCCAAGGCTCAGAGCGAGTGAAGATTGAAACGCTATTAGCGTGCGCTAACTAGCCAGCCATTTCACTTCGGTCACACCAGCCTCATCTCGGGAGTTGATAGGTTTGAAGTCATAAACGGCACAATGCTTGACGCACAATGAAGAGCTGCTGGCAAAACGCACGAAAGTGGTGTTTGAATGAATGTTTACGCGCCTGCTTCTGCCTACCACCGCTCAGTCAGATACTTAGATACTTGTATGCTTGTATGCTCAGTCAGATTATATGCAACACAGGACACGCTAGATAATATCTAGTAATATCATCAACCATGTGTAGTTAAGTGATTATGATTGATTGCTTTTTATAAGATAAGTTTAATGCTAGCTAGCAACTTACCTTTGCTTACTGCATTTGCATAAAAGGCAGTTTCCTTGTGGAGTGCAAGGAGAGAGAGGCAGGTCATTATTGCGTTGGACTATTTAACTGTAAGGTTGCAAGATTGGATCCCCGAGCTGACAATGTGAAAATCTGTCTTTTTGTCCCTGAACGAGGCAGTTGGCCAACCGTTCCTAGGCCGTCATTGAAAATAAAAATGTGTTCTTAACTGACTTGCCTAGTTAAATAAAGATTAAATAAAGGTGTAAAAAAATAAAAAGTCAAAAACCCCAAAACACCGATTTCCGATTGTTATGAAAACTTGAAATCGGCCCTAATTAAATCGGTCGACCTCTGTGTGTGTAGCTAGCTGTGTGTGATGGTGTGTAGCTAGCTATGTGTGATTATGTATGTATGTATGTATGTATGTACAGTGGGGCAAAAAAGTATTTAGTCAGCCACCAATTGTGCAAGTTCTCCCACTTAAAAAGATGAGAGAGGCCTGTAATTTTCATTCTAGGTACACTTCAACTATAACAGACAAAATGAGAAGAAAAAAAATCCAGAAAATCACATTGTAGGATTTTTAATGAATGTATTTGCAAATGATGGTGGAAAATAAGTATGTTGAAGTGTACCTATGATGAAAATTACAGGCCTCTCTCATCTTTTTAAGTGGGAGAACTTCCACAATTGGTGGCTGACTAAATACTTTTTTGCCCCACTGTATGTATGTATGTATGTGTGTGTGATTGCGTGTGTGTGTGTGTGTGTGTGCGTGTGTGTGTGTGTGTGTGTGTGTGTGTGTGTGTGTGTGTGTGTGTGGCTAGCTGTGTGTGCAATTGTGTGTAGCTAGCTGTATGTATTCATTATGTAACAAACATAAATTATTATGCAATGAAAACATGTCCATAAGCTGATACTGTTACCATTATGAATAGGATTCAACTAGTTCTGCACCATCGTAACAATGAGTGAGTGAATACCTTTGAGGCCATGTTTGAGGCAGTGCTCCATGACAACAAAGAACTGCTGGAGTGGAGGGTAGTCGGAGTCCAGGGTGCGTCCAAAACTGAGGGCCGACTCGATCAGTCCTTTGATGCTGAGCTTGGCCATGTTCAGCAGGTTAGTTCTCTCCATCGACATAGGGTCCCGCAGAGCTAGAGAAGGAAGGGAACAGACCCACAATAGGGAGTGGTCAATTCAAACTACCTATAGTATGTCAACAAAGAGCCATGCGATTATGTTTTTCATAGTAGTGCACACATACATACAGCAGATATTGACATCTATAGTGCCCATCTTACAGTATTTCAACAAACAGTCATGGATACATCTCACATTTCATAATTGCCTACAACATGTGTTGTACAGACATGATACTGTATGTAGGCACGAAATTGGATTTAATTTTGGCCAATAAATAATATTTTCTGATCAACTATATGTGTAATCACCACTTCTGATCAAACCAGAAGAAAAACATTGATCAGAAACAGTTTTGCACTGGCCTCTAGCTGGAAATATGCAGGGTCCACAGAGATCCTATTAAATTACTTCTTACATTTCTAATATATGTTTCTAATATGTAATTCTATGAATTTTTAAAATTTTATTTCACTAGGCAAGTCAGTTAAGAACAAATTCTTATTTACAATGACGGCCTACCACGCCAAAAACCCGGACGACGCTGGGCCAATTGCACCGCCCTACAGGACTCCCAATCACGGCCAGATGTGATACAGCCTGGATTCGAACCAGGGACTGTAGGACGCCTCTTGCACTGAGATGCAGTGCCTTAGACCGCTGCGCCACCCATGCTTTGGGCAGTATCTTCTGCGTTTTTGAAAGGCCAGCAAGATATGGCAGCAGGCCTACAGTTTCAGAGTCTAGGCCTCAGTGATGAACTAGTGCTCTATAACAGGGGTATGCAGTACCCCCCCCCCGCCCACCCTGATGTTTTTATGAATATCGCTCGCAACAATAGAATACTTGTATTTTTATTAACATACCAGCTGTAGAATATATTTCTAATGACGTCAGCTTTATTTTTCAACTCCTAATATTGAGAAAATTATACTCACTGGAGTATCTGACAGCACTCGCAAACAGGCTACCATTACGACAAATGCCGCTGGCTGCTGGTAAGCTTTCTGGAATTGGACATAACATTTTTGCCAACACATGGCTAACCTTTGTTTAACCAGTTGCTCTTTGCGAAACTGTGTTTGGAGTTAGCCTATTAGCTAGAAAGGTCTGTTAGAATTTACACTTCCTGTTCCAATTATAATGTGGGGTGGTCAAAATAATAAAAAACTATCTACCAAATCTATTTACTTTAAAATATTGAGTACTTCTCCTTGCCATTATCATTAACATGATAAGACATGTTAATTAATTGTTTTGCTAACATACGATGAGAGTCCTTGGGTCACAGGTTTGCCTGGGAGGGGGTCCCTGGGCAAGATAAGATTAAAGACCCCTGCACAATAACCTATCCCCAATCAAATCAGCACTCTCCCCATGTTGACAGAAACAAGCCACTGACAATAGGATAACATTTATGCAAATATTCAGACACATGGTAGAGCATGGGCTTGCAACGCCAGTGTATGTCGCTCTGGATAAGAGCTCTGCTAAAGGACTAAAATGTAAATTGGGCAAATGATGGCATTGAGCATGTTGCTATTCTGTTTCAGATCAGTCAGTATGCTGTCATTCTGTCGCACCACTTCATGTGTGAGAGATCTATCCTTGCATTACAGGCCCAGTAATTCCAACTTTATACGAGATGCAGCGTGCCTGCATCACCCATAGTAACCGCAGCAAGCATCACATCTGGATCACGCTATGAGCCCGACCAGAGAGCACGAGACCTTGAAAATAAGTCCTTTCAATGTCTTTTGCTCATAGGGCGGGGTGTGGTTTCGAACCAGCTATTGGTCTGTAGAAAAAAAACACATTATCACCAGAAGGTTATCACAATTTAACAATATTGCGGTTCGCTATCACACACTATTGTGCCAGAACCCCCCACTAGCATCCCATTGGACTTTCCCTTATTGTGTACCGGAGTCCTAACTAGCTAGCTTCGCAGTCGTTAACATAACTACAAGAAAGCAGCGTTTTGGTGCATTACCGGCACCTACAGTAGTGTACAGGAGCAGCTCAGTCTCCCGCCTGTGTACAGCGTCCTCGCGTAAACATTTGGCAATATAAGTATAAAGAGGGGTTCCTGCAGATAAAGGAATGCCCACATGCAGGAACGCCCCGGATGGCGTGCCGCAATTACACCCTTCTCCAAATAGTCAATGAATGAATATGACTTGATTCTGATGCACAAGCGGAAAAATATATGCATGCTGCTAAATTGATTGTATGTTGCACTAAATCAACAATGACCGACATATGCATTTGATACTGTAACATGGGAGCAGGCACACGATGACATGACAGCTTTGTTGATTTATGCAAAAATCAAGAACAACATGATGAACACATTACTCCAAATTACCTGGGACACTCCATTCGTTTACAAAAGATGTGGGTTCCGCTACCTTTGCTAGAACATGACTGCTGCTTCCTGAAAAGGTCTCCGATGCTTTCCTGGCTAGGGCAAATATGGGCGCCTGCCATCTCCCATCCCCTGCCATCATGGTCGTGGTGCTAGCTTTTTCACCGGACGATTTTTCTTCCTGTAACCTAAGGATTCCAAATACTTGAGACTTCTCCTTGTTGCTTTCTGCTTCAGCTAATGCAAGGTCTTGCTCTGCAGGTGTCGCCATCGTCGAAATATCATATGGTTATGGACAATTCACCTGGCGACCATTGTTGCACAAATGTTTGGGATAACATTGCTAAATGATCCAATGCCAACCCTTTAATGTACAACACATTTCGTCTACATTCTACGTGTGAAGTCCGCTTTCACAGTCATCAATAACAAATGATCCCTTATTCGGCGTAGTGTAGAGATTTGTTTACACCCTACTGAAGCTGAATCCCTCAAGTCCGTAGGGTGGTGTCAAAAACGCTCACAAAACAAAAGCACTACGTAATGGAGAGCCATACTTGGGATTCTGCTACCCTCTACTGCTGGCTGGAAGAACTCCAGTTGATTATACATATACATGTTTCAATTATTAAACTGAGTAAAATGTTAAATATGATTAATTAAATGTTAGCAAAATATTATATTTTACTAGCCTAGCTCTGTACAGTGTTTACAGAAAATGGAAGTGATGATCAGCCATGTATATTTCTTGTCAACAAGTTAACAGAAATGTATAATCTTACTCATGAATTAAAAAATAAGTCAGTAGATAAACGTGATGCATGTCCCTGTGATGTTAATCATCTGAAATTGATAGTTTAAATAATTCAATATATAGTCTTTCAGTAGGATTCCAGTGTCTCTAAAATAAATTGTGTTGTAGCCAATTGTCTTGTACCAACCACCATGTGATTGAGAAGAAAATATAGGTTATCTGCTTTTGTTTACCTTGACTGTTTGAAAGTCGCTCCATGCTCTCACTATGAGTGATGCCCCTGCGATGTAAACTCTGTGGGGAATACATAGTGAAGATCACTTCGGCCCAAGAAGATCCTGGACACACCAATATTTGTTCTGCGATAAGAAAGGAGAGTAGTCAAAGTGCTACACACTAGGAATGCCAACAGCAATTATCATTCATACAAAACCAACATTACTAGGGTTATGAATTTGTGGATATTTTAAATGTGAAATTTACAGAATTAAAGGGGGGAAATTTCATTTATGTGCATGAGGGCCAACTGAAGGGAATACAGACAGTCAGTTTGCCATAAACCAACATATATAATAATGTGCACTTTATGGTCCTTAGTTTTGAACCTGGATCATAACACAGCAACTCATGAACCCATGGAGATTATCATTTGGTTTGTGTTATAAAGCAATACGATTATTACTGTTGTTTTTCGATACTGAACATTGTTCGGCAGAACAGCCTTCTTATATTTTCAGAAGCTGGACTATGTGGAGTCCATTGACAGTGTCAGTCATGTTTCTGCTGTTCTCCTGCAGATTAGCCAGTCAGTGCTAAACTATCATATGACTAATTTCCTGCTGCACCCTCCCCGTCTGTGTCAGTCCAACATGGCCTGAGATTCTGTATGTACTCTACACTGTAACATCCTCCCTTCTGTGTTCTCTTGTAGAATGTACACTGGACATATACTAATTGACATTATACACTGGCACTAAACTAACCGCTGCTGTCTGACTCTGCCAAATGGACCCCTGGATTCTACAGCATTTCTAGAGTGACATAAAATTGTGACAACTTACCTCAGGCAGAGCAGCAACACACTATTTGTATTGGTTCAGCTGGGCTCAGACTGAATCAGTAACTCCAGACCTTCCCTGGCTGGGGCCGAGGCCTGTTGGCTGTGCTGCGTTGGACCTTGGTACCGTGGGAGTCTAATCCCTCTGCAGTTACAGGCAGAGGAGTGGGGATGTCTCTCAGAGGAACCACTTGGAGCACATAATACACATACGGGTAGCAGAGTAGAGGGGTCGATGAGGGCGGGGGAGGAGTCTCCCACTGAGAAGGGGTAGACATAGTTTTACTGAGGGGGACGAACAAATTTACATAGACCAGCCAACCCCTGCCCTCTTGCAGTAATGCCGCGTTCAAAACAACAGGGAATTCAGAACTCGGAAATCTCCGACTTCAGTGCTTTCAAAATAACCGCGAACTCGAGAAAAAAACGAGCGCCGACTGGGAAAAATCGTTTTGAACCGTCATCCAGCTCGAAATTCTAACTCGAAATATCGGGCATCTTTCTAGAGCCCCAATTTTCCGAACTGACGATCACCGACGTCATGATTCGACCTCTTTTAACCCCCCTCCAGAGTTCCCATTAGTCTTGAAAGTATAAATTACAAAGACATTCAGGAAGTGGTTTAGTGAGCGACACCTGTTAGAATGCATTACTATCTACATGCATGGAACAAACACATATTAAGATAGTCACAAAAGAGATCACCCAATATGTATCAGTGACAAATTCTGTAAATATTAATATGGATATTAATTTCAAATCATTTAGTAATATATTTATTTTATGTAGAAGCACATGATTTTATGACATACAACAAAGAACTGCCCTTTTACGTTCAAATGGTTATCCAACTGTCTGGAAAATACATCCCGTTCGGTGTTTGCATACATTGCCACACGAGGGCGTTGCGCTCAAATTGATGGCAGAATAAGAGACAAAAAAAATACTCTATTTACATGTTTCTTATTCGTGCATTTCACACTACTTTTGGTTTATAATTCGATTTTAAGGCTCGTATGAATGTCCTGCTTAATATGTTTGTGTCATCATCGCAAATCAACTGCATTACACCATAATAAAAAACACTTGAATTGAATGGGCGCTGATGGCGATGGCGTTCTTACTGCCCCCAAGAGTCGCTTGCATCTGTGTGTGATGACAGTGTGTCGTGTACTGGAAAAGGGGCTATGGTCCGATCAGTAAAAAGTTCATATTTACTTTCCATTATGCTGTTCTATATTCTACCCAGGAGGTAGCAGTAGCTCCCAAGGCAAGAGTCATGGTACCAGCTCCTGCCATCAGATTGAGAATGTCAAATTTGTGTTGATAAAAGCAATGACTGATCATAATGGCAATTTTTGACCAAACAGGGATGGTGGAAAGAAAACAAAATCATTTGTGGTTCCTATTCAAAGTCAGCTGCCAGACACTAACATGATCATACATTCCAACTAATGCACCCTTCATAAACCAGTGTTTGAACATTTTATTTAGTGCAATGTAAGTGCCCCTTTGTTTAAATAACTTTGACTCAATGTAATATCTGTTTAAAGTCACAGGTTCTAGGCCCATTTAAAATGGAATGTTCTAGGCAGATTTTAAAAAACTAAAGTTAAATTAATGTTAAAGGTTTGCAATAGGGATACAGTAAGAGTACACAAAATGGCTTCAAATCAGCTACTCTGCTCACAGGTGTTGACCAAAAACAGTAACAAACTGTCCTGATGAAAGACAAAACAATTAGCCACTGAACTTACAAATTAAGTTAAAACAAATTTAAAAAAATACACAATAGATAAATAATCACCTTAAGGGAGGGCACCATCACACTGCTTGAACCCAAAAGCAAATCAACTAGGAACCAAAAGGAGATTATTGCAGTGGCTTTACAGAACAATACACATACTGAATATTGGTCGACTCAAATACTGATGGAAATTCACAAGACCAGACATTGAATTGGGTTTAGAATATTTGAGGGAATGGAAATTAGGATTCAGGAGGGGAATGAGAATGGACTGGATGAAGCAGAGGGCAGCAGATGAAAGATCCAGGTAGTGGACTGGGCAGGGGCGCAGCCATGGATGGGCCTGTGAGGGAATAGGCCCACCCACTTGGGAGCCAGGCCCAGCTAATCAAAATGAGTTTTTCCACTTAATGACAGACAGGAATATTCCTCAGTTTCATCAGTTGTCCAGGTGGCTGATCTCGGATAATCCCGCAGGTGAAGACGCCGTATGTGGAGGTCCTGGGCTGGGACAGTAACACGTTGTATGCTGTTGTGAGGCCAGTTGGACGTACTGCCAAGTTCTCTAAAACGATATTGGAGGTGGCTTATGGTAGAGAAATGAACATTCAATTCTCTGGCAACAGCTATGGTGGATATTCCTTCAGTCAGCATGCCAATTGCATACACCCTCAACTTGGAGAAATCTGTGGCATTGTGACAAAAACGCACATTTTAGAGTGGCTTTTTATTGTCTCCAGCACAAGGAGCAACTGTGTAATGATCATCCTGTAATGTTCAGTAACAGGGATGTAAACACATTAGTGCACAACATTTGAGAGAAATAAGATTTGTACGTATGGAACGATCTTTTATTTCAGTTAATGAAACATGGGCCCAACACTTTACATGTTGTGTTTATATTATTGTTCAGTAGAGTTGAGGTAGTACATGTGTCATGTACTAATGACAGTGACAATTTCGTTTTTTTTCAAAAATTGAAGAACCAGGCTTTAGCTGGGGAACCAATCCTCTTTTGACTGGTTCAAATAAAATCAAACTTTATTTGCCACATGCGCCAAATACAACGAGTGTAGACTTTACCGTGAAATGCTTACTTACAAGCCCTTAACCAACATTGCAGTTCAAGAAGAAGAAAATATTTACCAAGTAGGCTAAAATAAAAAGTAACACAATAAGAATAACGAGGCTATATACAGGGGGCACCGGTACCGAGGCAGTGTGCAGGGGTACAGGCTAGTTAAGGTAATCTGTACATGTAGGTGGGGGTGAAGTGACTATGCATATGTAACATGCATAGGGTTGTCAATGTAAATTGTCCAGTGGCGATTTTTGTGAATTGTTCAGCAGTCTAATGGCTTGGAGGTAGAAGCTGTTGAGGAGCCTTTTGGTCCTTGACTTGGCACTCCGGTACCGCTTACCGTGCGGTAGCAGAGAAAACAGTCTGGGGTGACTGGGGTCTCTGACAATTGTATGGGCTTTCCTCTGACACCGCCTATTATATAGGTCCTGGATTGCAGGAAGCTTGGCCCCAGTGATGCACTGGGCCGTTCGCACTACCCTCTGTAGCGCCTTACGGTCAGATGCCGAGCAGTTGCCATACCAGGCGGTGATGCAATCGGTCAGGATACTCTCGATGGTGCAGTTGTAGAGCCTTTTGGGGATCTGGGGGCCCATGCCAAATATTTTCAGTCTCCTGAGGGGGAAAAGGCTTTGTCGTGCCCTCTTCACGACTGTCTTGGTATGTTTGGACCATGATGGTTCTTTGGTGATGTGGACACCAAGGAACTTGAAACTCTCGACCCGCTCCACTACAGCCAAGTCGATGTTAATAGGGGCCTGTTTGGCCCACGTTTTCCTGTAGTCCACGATCAGCTCCTTTGTCTTGCTCACATTGATGGAGAGGTTGTTGTCCTGGCACCACACTGCCAGTTCTCTGACCTCCTCGCGATAGGCCGTCTCATCATTGTCAGTGATCAGGCCTACCACTGTTGTGTTGTCAGCAAACTTAATGATGGTGTTGGAGCCGTGTTTGGCCACGCAGTCGTGGGTGAACAGGGAATACAGGAGTGGACTAAGTGCACACCCCTGAGGGGCCCCAGTGTTAAGGATCAGCGTGGCGGACGTATTGTCGCCTACCCTTACCACCTGGGGGTGGCCAGTCAAGAAGTCCAGGATCCAGTTGCAGAGGGAGGTGTTTAGTCCCAGAGTCCTTAGCTTAGTGATGAGCTTCGTGGGCACTATAGTGTTGAACGCTGAGCTGTAGTCGATGAACAGCATTCTCACACATAGGTGTTCCATTTGTCCAGGTGAGAAAGGTAAGTGTGGAGTGCGATTGAGATTGCGTCATCTGGGGATCTATTGGGGCGGTGGATCTACGGTGTCCAGGGGATGCTGTTGAAATGAGCCATGACCAGCCTTTCAAAGCACTTCATGGCTACCGACGATAATCATTTAGGCATGTTACCTTCGCTTCCTTGGCCACAGGGACAATGGTGGTCTGCTTGAAATGTGTAAGTATTGCAGACTCTGTCAGGGAGAAAATGCCAGTGAAGACACTTGACAGTTGGTCCGCGCATGCTTTGAGTACACGTCCTGGAAATCCCTCTGGCCCAGCGGCTTTGTGAATGTTCACCTGTTTAAAGGTTTTGTTCACATCGGCTACCGAGAGAGTTATCACACAGTCATCCAGAACAGCTGGTGCTCTCGTCCATGCTTCAGTGTTGCTTGCCTCGAAGCGAGCATAAAAGGCATTTAGCTCATCTGGTAGGCTCGCGTCACTGGGCAGCTCGCATCTGGGTTTCCATTTGTAGTCCGTAATAGTTTTCAAGCACTGCCACATCCTACGAACCTCAGAGGCGGTCTAGTAGGACTCAATCTTAATCCTGTATTGACGCTTTGCTTGTTTTATGGTTCATCTGAGGGCATAGCGGGATATCTTATTAGTGTCCGGATTAGTCTCCCGCTCCTTGAAAGCGGCAGATCTAGCCTTTAGCTCAATGCAGATGTTGCCTGTAATCCATGGCTTCTGGTTAGGATATGTACAGTTGAAGTCAAAAGTTTACATACACTTAGGTTGAAGTCATTAAAACTCCACAAATGTCTTGTTAACAAACTATAGTTTTGGCAAGTCGGTTAGGACATCTATTTTGTGCATGACACAAGTAATTTTTCCAACAATTGTTTACAGACAGATTATTTCACTTATAATTCACTGTATCACAATTCCAGTGGGTCAGAAGTTTACATACACTAAGTTGACTGTGCCTTTAAACAGCTTGGAAAATTCCAGAAAATTATGTCATGGCTGTAGAAGCTTCTGATAGGCTAATTGACATCATTTGATTCCATTGGAGGTGTACCTGTGGATGTATTTCAAGGCCTACCTTCAAACTCAGTGCCTCTTTGCTTGACATTATGGGAAAATCAAAAGAAATCAGCAAAGACCCAAGAAAAAAAATTGTAGACCTTCACAAGTCTGGTTCATCGTTGGGAGAAATTTCCAAACGCCTGAAGGTACCACTTTCATGTGTACAAACAATAGTACGCAAGTATAAACACCATGGGACCACGCAGCCGTCATACCTCTCAGGAAAGAGACGAGTTCAATCTCCTAGAGATTAATGTACTTTGGTGCGAAAAGTGCAAATCAATCCCAGAACAACAGCCTTATGAAGATGCTGGAGGAAACAGGTACAAAAGTATCTATATCCACAGTACAACGAGTCCTATATTGACATAACCTGAAAGGCCGCTCAGCAAGGAAGGAGCCACTGCTCCAAAACCGCCATAAAAAAGCCAGACTACGGTTTGCAACTACACATGGGGACAAATATCATACCCTTTGGAGAAATGTCCTCTGGTCTGATGAAACAGAAATTGAACTGTTTGGCCATAATGACCATCGCTATGTTAAGAGGAAAAAGGGTGAGGCTTGCAAGCCGAAGAACACCATCTCAAACGTGAAGCACGGGGGTGACAGCATTGTGTTGTCGGGATGCTTTGTTGCAGGAGAGACTGGTGCACTTCACAAAATAGATGGCATCATGAGGAAGAAAATATTATGGGGGTATATTTATGCAACAATTCAAGATATCAGTCAGGAAGTTAAAGCTTGGTCACAAATGGGTCTTCCAAATGGACAATGACCCCAAGCATACTTCCAAAGTTGTAGCAAAATGGTTTAAGGACAACAAAGTCGAGATATTGGAGTGGCCATCACAAAGCCCTGACCTCATTCCTACAGAATATTTGTGGGCAGAACTGAAAAAGCATGTGCTAGCAAGGAGGCCTACAAACCTGACTCAGTTACACCAGCTGTGTTAGGAGGAATGGGCCAAAATTCACCCAACTTATTGTGGGAAGCTTGCAGAAGGCTACCCGAAACGTTTGACCCAAGTTAAACAATTTAAAGGCAATGCTACAAAATACTAATTGAGTTTATGTAAATTCCTGACCCACTGGGAATGTGATGAAATAAATAAAAGCTAAACATTTCACATTCTTAAAATAAAGTGGTGATCCTAACTAATTTTTACCAGGATTAAATGTCAGGAATTGGGAAAAACTGAGTTGAAATGTATTTGGCTAAGGTGTATGTAAACTTCCGACTTCAACTGTACGTACAGTCACTGTGGGGACGACGTCGTCGAGGCACTTATTGATGAAGCCGATGACTGAGGTGGTCATCCAATGCCATTGGATGAATCCCGGGAACATATTCCAGTCTGTGCTAGCAAAACTGTCCTGGAGTGTAGCATCCGCGTCATTTGATCACTTACGTATTGAGCGAAGCACTGGTACTTCCTGCTTCAGCTTTTGCTTGTAAGCAGGAATCAGGAGGATAGAATTGTGGCCAGCTTTGCCAAATGGAGGGTGGGGGAGAGCTTTGTATGCATCTGTGTGTGGAGTAAAGGTGGTCTAGGAATTTTTTTCCCCCTGGTTGCACATGTGACATGCTGGTAAAAAAATTGTAAAACTGATTTAAGTTTGCCTGCATTAAAGTCCCCGGCCACTAGGAGCATCACTTCTGGGTGAGCATTTTCTTCTTTGCTTATGGCTTTATAGAGTTGGTTGAGAGCAGTCTTGGTGACAGCTTTGCGGTGGTAAATAGAGACGGCTACGAATAATACAGATGAGAACTCTTGGTAGATAGTGTGGTCGACAGCTTATCAAAAGGTACTCTACCTC
This sequence comes from Oncorhynchus tshawytscha, assembly GCF_018296145.1. Classification (NCBI taxonomy): domain Eukaryota; kingdom Metazoa; phylum Chordata; class Actinopteri; order Salmoniformes; family Salmonidae; genus Oncorhynchus; species Oncorhynchus tshawytscha. Next base: position 77,643,234 of record NC_056429.1, on the reverse strand, counting down.
AGGCGAGGTTGGGTAGGATTCAGTGCGTGTAGGAGATGGTGTCCGTGAAATGAGGCAGGGACTGAAAGACTGCTTTTGTTAATGCAGGTTCTGAGAGATGAGCATGTTGATGTCAAAGTGGATGTAGGAATGATATGTTTCAGAGGACCAGCATCTGAAGAGTTGTCTGGTGTGGTCTGGGATGCAGTGTCAAGATGCCATGGATGCAGTGCCGATGGGGAAGGAGCGTCCGGATAATTTGTCAGCAGGATAGCCGTACAGGGATATTTTAGTCTCAGATGGGAATGGACCATTGGTGAGGCAACCATAGTCAGCGATGAATAGTGGATCAGATGGAGAGGCATGTTAAGTTGGTCAGTGGTTTGTTAAAGGCTGAGGGTAGCCAGAACAGGTGTGATTCTGCTAAACTGATCAGTTTGTGTTTCTTTGTCGAGGATGATAATGTCTGACATGCTGTGACAAGGGATGTCAAGTGCATTCGGAAAGTATTCAGACTCCTTGACTTTTTCCATATTTTGGTACATTACAGCCTTATTCTAAAATAGATAAAAAAATTAATTTTTATTTTTTATCCATTATTTTTATTTTTATCCTCAACCTACACACAATACCTCAATACCTGACAAAGCGGAAATAGGTTTATAAGTTTTAGCAAATTTATTACAAATAAACTGAAAAACCTTATTCACATGTGTCAGACCCTTTGCAATAAGACTTGAAATTGGGCCCAGGTGCATCCTGTTTCCATTAATCATCCTTGAGATGTTTCTACAACTTGATTGGAGGACACCTGTGATAAATTCAATTGATTGGACATGATTTGGAAACGCACATCTGTCTATATAAAAGGTCCCAACTTTATATAGACAGGGTCAAAGGACTTGTCCGTAGAGCTCTGAGACAGGATTGTGTCGAGGCACAGATCTGCGGAAGGGAACCAAAACATTTCTGCAGCATTGAAGGTCTCCAAGAATACAGTGGCCTCCATCATTCTTCAATGGAAGACATTTGGAACCACCAAGACTCTTCCTAGAGCTAGCCACTTGGCCAAACTGACCCATCGGGGAGAAGGGCCTTGGTCAGGAAGGTGACCAAGAAACCGATGGTCACTCTGACAGTGTGCCAGAGTTCCTCTGTGGAAATGGGAGAATCTTCCAGAAGGACAACCATCTCTGCAGCACTCCATCAATCAGGCCTTTATGGTAGAATGGCCAGAGAGTAGACACTCCTTAGTAAAAGGAACATGACACCCCACTTGGAGTTTGCCAAAAGGCACCTGAAGGACTCTCAGACCATGAGAAACCAGATTCTCTGGTCTGATGAAACCAAGTTAGAATTCTTTGGCCTGAATGCCAAG